>NC_142807.1:8732638-8860426 GCF_049724085.1 Artemia sp. Qi Xiang Cuo
CCTTAGCTTTTTTTTTGGAAATCAAAATTTTTCGTAACATCCTTTCGGATCCATTTTTTTCAATCATTTTTTACACATTTTTGGAAAGTAACAAATTTCGAAGCCACTTCAAATATATCCTAATGCTAACATCTCATACCATCAGAAACCAAACCATACCTGATCAACTGATAATTTGGAAATTGTATGCAGTATTAAAGACTTTACTACAAGTTCATCAGAAAGTTAGATAAAATCAGAACTTAATTTAGGCCTAGAAAATGTGCTACATAGCCTCAAGGCTTTATATTATTGAAATATGTGAAAATGCTTTGTGCTGGAAAAATATGCGAAAATTCAAAAACCAAAATTATTATGCGTAATTTATCCAAGGCATTTCTAAACCTGAAAAATAAACAGTATATCAACCACATCACACAGATAAATTCAATTATTAATGGTAATGAAATTTAAACTCAAATAATTCATAAACGTTTCTAATATAACTTGAAATCTAATTTAAGCAGAACCGCTAATATAATGCTTAAGCCGCTTGGGGTCAAGCTAAAACAGAAGATGCACATGAAAAAGGGTAAAAAGAGTATTTTTCAGTCAGAGACAGAGAAAAAGAGAAACCAGGATGAATTTCAAAATTGGAATCTTTCGACAAAAAAAACATGGCCTATATTTGACCATAAATATGACCCTAAGGAAACCCATTGAGGGTATATGCAGATAATGACCCAAAGATGGCAGCATAATAGCTGTAAACAAAATTAAGTTGTTTTTAAAAGTAAAGTATTGAGAGTTGTGGACAACTCTTCTTTAAATAGGGAGTATTGTGATGAAGCCTTCTAATTTAAGTCAATTAGGAATTTAGTAAAAATATATTAAGACGCAAATAAAAAGTTTCGAAATACCACTTTTTATTAAGATAAGGAACATATCCTGCAAAGTTTCTGCTTAACGGGAAATTGAGAAATCACCACTTCCTAGCAATTGCGTCGGTTGGGTCCAGAAAGGTGTGGTTGATAAAAATGTATAAAAAATACATTTTATTGGAAGGGGTAGACTGATACTAATTTTATGCCGGACTGACCTCTGGTCCTTTGATTTTAGAAATACCTTGGAATGTCGTCGGATTAGTCTAAGTGTCTAAATATCTTATTATATATTATTGTAGTTTTATGAGACTTGTGGTCTACTTAGGGACAGCCAGTCCCAGTAGAATATATATATATCTGCTATTATTATATGTTAACTAAATAAAAGTATTGTGTTATAGCCAACCTCTCTAGAATCTACATTTAGTCCCTCGAATATACCCAACTGGTACGCGTCATTAGCTCGGTCATAGCTTAAGGCACGCTACCAAAGTTTAGTTACCTTAGGGCCATAGTTTATCTCCCCTATGAAGGGAGAATAAAGGTATCTACCACTACATAACCCTAAATACCATAAGAACCACCTTACCACATCAAGGCCCTTCAGCCAGGAAGTGAAATGGGGGAATGGGGGCCAGCCATCCTAAGCTTTCACACACCCTTCCTGTTTAACTTCCCCAGATTTCTCCAGGTACCCATTTAGAGCTGGGACGACTCTGGATGAGCTTATAGAGTCACGCCACTGACCCCGTCCCAACCCTAATAATTGGATACACTAGGATTCGAACCCTCGCCCTTTCGGACGAAGGATCCTAAATCCAGAGCACCAATCCACTCGGCTAGGACGGCTCCGTTCCATAAGAACCTTTTTATGCCCTCATGCATAACTACAACCTCTGCCCCCGAGCCCTGGGCGGTTGTGTCGACATCGAAGTTTTGTTATCTTGCCTTTGAAGTAATTTTAACAAAATGTCCATCTCAAAATTTTTATCTGTTTCATTTGAGGAAAAAGGGATTGGGGGGGGGGGTAGTTGTCCTCCGATCTCTTTTGAGTATGAAAGTGTGAACTAAAACTTTTAACTTCTAATCAAATGAACCCTTTCTGAAGTTTATGCAAGCTTCCCTTCTATAAGAACCATATTCATCTCCGGGGCATAGCTTACAACTCCTGCCCCCTGGCCCTGGGGAGTTGTGTTAACCCCAAAGTATTTCTTATACGATCTTTGAACTATTTTCAACAAAATTGCTACCTCAAAATTTTTCTTGCATGTATTTGGGGAAAAAGGGCGGGGGGGGGCGCTAGCTGCCTTTCGATCACTTTTGACTCTTGAAAAATGAAATAGAACTTTCAATTTTCGATTAAATGAGCCCTCTCTGAAGTTTATACGATTATCCCTTCCATAAGAACCTTATGTGACTCCCCAGGACATAACTTACAATGCCTGCCCCCGGGCACTGGGCGGTTGTATTGACATTGGAGTTTTGTCATGTGACCTTTGAACTATTTTTAAGAAAATACATATCTCAAAATTTTTATCCAATGCATTTGGGAAAAAAAGGCATAGGGGGGGGGGGGGCTAGTTGCCGTCCGATCTCTTTTGACTCTGAAAAATTGAATTAGAACTTTTCGTTTCGAATGAAATTAGCCCTCTCTGAAGTTTATACAAGCATTCCTTCTATAAGAACCCTATTTGCCCCCAGGGCAAAACTTGCAACGCCTGCCCCTGGGCATTGGGGGGTTGTGTCAACCCTGGAATTTTTTGTTGCATGATATTTGAACTATTTTTAACAAAATGGCTACCTAAAAATTTGGATCGGATGTATTTGGGGAAAAAGGCGTGGGAGGCTAGTTGCCTTTTGATCACTTTTGACTCTTAAAAGGGCACTAGAAGTCTCAATTTGCTATCGAATGAGCCCCTTTTGAAGTTTATACTACGATCCCTTCCATATGAAGTGCCTTTGGAAAAAAATAAAAATAAATAATACAACATAGGAGCCGTATGGCCTTTACTATAGGCAATGCTATTGCGTTTGCCTCTGATTGTATCTTCACCCATTATTTTGAACTGTTCTCCAACCGAACATGAAGCTCTTCAACCTAACATACGTTTGTTGACCGATAAAATAGGAAATATGTCTTGCGTAGCCCCCTAAGGTGTATAATATTAATAAATAATAAAACATTGAAGCCTTAGTGCCCTTTCCCACAGATAATGCTATAGAGTTGCCTCTGATTTTGTTAATAAAAAGAAATAGCGGTTTATCTTTTTTAACTTTATAGAAATTTATATAAATTTGTTGCAAAAAGGGATATTTATTTTGCAACGGGTAAAGACCAACTAAGCATGAAAAAAAAAAACAATAAAAATAAAAATGAACAGTCCCAACCAGTTGACTCTTTAATTTCAATAATGCGCTTCTTTACCTTATATACCAGTCCTTGGTGAAAAATTAAGGGTACTTTATTAAAACATATTATTTCAACTTGCTTCAAATCAATCAGGTCATTCGCTATTGAACACACACATGATCAAACATTCCCCCCTTCCCAATGATAAATCCTGTATGTAAGCAACGGACGAATTGCATTTTTTATAGTCCTTGTCCTGCACTATTTAAACAGAATTTGAACAAAATAATTTTTATCAAAATTTCGATCGCTGCTGGGGAGGGGAATCTAAATAGGTCGATTTGCTGACGACGAATTATATTACAAATATTTTCTTTTGTAATTAATAATGAAAATAAACACTAAAATTACAGTAAAATTTTGAGCTGATGAGCTTTCAGCAAATAATACTAACTTACGGGATCATATTTATAGGAGTGAAGTCGCTTGGTTTGAACCCCCTTGAAATTTTTTCTGAATCGTACAAAATTTATAAAAATACAGGTAAATTAATTTTTATATGTTTCGTGAAAGTTTTTGGTATCCCTCCCCCCCTCACCCTCGAACAAAAATACTGGATATGGTCCTTTTTCCTTAGGTTGTTCTTAGGTAGGATCTATGGAGATAACAAGAAACAAAATTTCATGAAATGAAAGTATGAAAGAAAAACTGTTATAATTTTCATATGATAAAAAGTATAAATACAGAATATATACAATAGATAGACAACAATTTAAGCTCACATAATTGAGCAAGATTTAGATTTGTGATTGTGTGTATTAGCCGCCAACAGGGTAATTTTTTGTTTAAGTTTTCTTCTTGTCTGCTTCTGAGGTGATGATGGTGAAATTTTTATTTCTGGATTCTTTTGAATAGGAGAAGAGGCAGTTGATTGAGAATTCACACCTGTAAATAGAAGAAATAGATTAAAATTTATGGGTTTATATACATATCGGTTTATTGCTTTAATTATGTCTCTCAATCTTTATTGTGCACGATCTTGAAAGCAACATATGTGAAAAAAAAGACAGACAAAAGGGCTACAGGTGGCTAGGTGGTTGGGGAGCGATTTTATATACATTAGGGGCTGTATATAAAATCGTGTATATATACTTTGTTAGTATTTCAATTTTTTAGAACAGTCCATTTTTTTTGGAAGTTGAATAAAATTCATAACGTTAGGAAGATAAGCCCCTGAACAGGGACAAAAAGAAGGATGTCATTAAGAGGGACTGAAAGAGTTTACAAATAATTAGAGGAAGAGAGAGTGTTAGTAGAAGGAGTTAACGGAGAATTGAAACTAGCATATTTATATGCAACAAAATAAATAACTTTTCGGGTCATTCACAAAATAATGAACTTGCGGGTTCATTATTTTGTGAATGACCCGAAAAGTTATTTATTTTGTTGCATATAAATATGCTAGTTTCAATTTTATTATTTTAGTATTTCTACTGAAGACGGTCGCTGTATATGTGACCGAAATATCTGGACTTTTGTACCTTTTTTTTCACTGTCTAAATAAACATCAAGAACTTTGAATGAGCTTTGTCAATGAACTCTCTCTGAAAATAATCCAGTGAAGTTCATTATTTTGTGAATGACCCGAAAAGTTATTTATTTTGTTGCAGATAAATATGCTAGTTTCAATTCTATTATTTTAGTATTTCTACTGAAGACCGTCGCTGTATATGTGACCAAAATATCTGGACTTTTGTACCTGTTTTTCACTGTCTAAATAAATGGATTTATCCCCATTTGAAAGTTTAT
This sequence comes from Artemia sp. Qi Xiang Cuo, assembly GCF_049724085.1. Taxonomy (NCBI): domain Eukaryota; kingdom Metazoa; phylum Arthropoda; class Branchiopoda; order Anostraca; family Artemiidae; genus Artemia; species Artemia sp. Qi Xiang Cuo. Next base: position 8,737,661 of record NC_142807.1, read on the forward strand.
TTGTTCGTGTTAAAAATAAAGAAATTATTTATTGTTTCTAAGATTACTCTCTTTGTAGATACCTTCGTTTTAAATTTAAAATTATCTTTTTTCGAACCCCCCTCCAATCATTTGTACTAGTTTCTTTAATTTGCAAAAAATATCTATAATTTTTTTCAACACGATTTATCCCCTTTTTATACGAGTTTCGAATTGGTTTAAACAGTTTTCACTCCTTGTCACTGTCAAGCTCAGACAAGCAAAGGTGAATTGGTAAGGTATTACGTCCAGTTTGTTTTTCCTACTGGAGAAATTTACCTTATTTGAAAAGTATCGCTCAAGAAAGACGTTTCAAAATTGACGAATCATGGTTACAGCAGTAGCAGAAACCAAATATAGAGTGAACCCCGGCCCAAAGAAACCAAATTTTAGCTTCTAAGAAATCATCTGATGAGAAACATTTTACAACAAACATTGATTTCGTAATAATAACTAATTTTTAGATTAGATAGAAAAGCGTATTGCAATTATTAAAACAATACACCTCAGATTCTAAGCACTCCATCGAATGAATTGCTTCGTGAATATGAGTTGTAGCTGTTTTTCTTCGTTGATTGTTTTTTAATTTTTCAATATATCTGAATTTTATGACCTGAAGACCATTGATAAATTTAAAGCCGGGCTTCATCAGCAGGATTTCCAGAATCCAAGATTTCAGACTATTGTTTGATGTCTTGGACACACCGCATCTGGAATATGACGCCTATCCAGTAGTATATCCAAATAATCCAAAAAAAGGATTTTTGAACTTATAGGTTTCCGGAATTATCAATCATACTATGAAAACGAAAGAAAAAAGAGAAAAGAAAACAAGAAAAAAAAGGAAAAAAGATTGTGTAAATCCTATTGATTTTCCTACTACAGCAAAAATCGATTCTTGATGGTGTGTGTGCGGCGGCAGCTGCACGCGCAAAAAATTTTTTGAGCATTTAGTAAGAACAAATACGATTTAGTAAATTTTTCCTATCAGATTTAGTAAATTCTTCCAGGCCAGGGTGGCAACCTTGCTTGACACCTAAACCTAACACGTTTCCTTAAGTGAAATAAGCATCATTTGTGGCACTTTGCAGTAAAAAAAGTTTGCTTACTTAAATTCTAAAAACCGTCTGTGGAAACAAACATTAAATAGTTCAGTAATCTCTTTTCTTGTAAACAGAGCCACGGACAGAGGGTAAGGGGTAAGTGAATAAGGCTCCGGGTGAAGAGGAAAAATTATATAAGTGAATATAATTTCTCGAGGGAAAGAGCTCGTATATCGTGTTTATTTCTTGCCCTCGGGTTGCTGTGGTTGACGCTATCTATGCAAACGAGTCTAGAAACAGACTACGAGGATCTCGTAAGACAGAAAATTCAAATTACCTCTCTTAAGGAAAATAAAAATGTCATCCAGTAAATCTCTGTTTTCTTGTTAAAAAATATCTAAAATTTTTTATTTAAAATAAAAATCACTACACAACTTTTGAAACTAGTAGTATTAGGTGGGTTCTTATGAATTTCTATGCAAAATTTCTCTCCATGGTGTGGTAGTTTTCTAGTTTCTAAAATAGCCAAGTTATAGCTCCAAAGATCCTATTCTCTCCAGTTTCTGATGGAAAAAAGAAAATAAAGAAAAAGAAAAGACTATGGCACTATTAGCATTAGGCGAGTTTTTTCTTGTTTTTTTTTTAATTTTTATCCCAATATTTAGCACATGACGGTAGTAGTTATTTTATTTTTAAGATAGGTATATTATAGCCACTTAGATTCTAATCTCTCCGTTTTATGATGGAACTAACAAAAGAAACCAAAAAACAAGAAAAACGTAAGTTTTTACAGAAAGAATGGGAAATTTAATATCTCTCTTACCTCCAGAATCTAATTTATTTGCTTTTTGGGTATTTCTTAAATTTCTTTGGAGGATAACTCTATAAGCCCCAATGACTGGACTTCGGCAACCTTTTTGCATCTCATTTTTAAGCAGTTCATGCGATATTCCAAGCTCACTTAATTCTTGACGTGTTTTTTCTTCCATGTCTTGAACCTTTAAAAAAGAGAAAGCCCATAAATGACAAAATCCTTAGTAGATATCAAAGCCCTACCTAAGCAGAACTCAATGTCATGCTCAGAAGTTTACTGAATCAGAATATTTGGTATGCAGCTGCGGGTGATATTTTAAAGTTGATTTTATTTGTGGAGGTATTTCTAATAGCTAGTGATTAAATGCTTTTTGGGCTGCTCATTTGCCAAACAGTTTGACTGCAACAAAATAAAAGCTGAGAAATAAAACCAAAGGTAGCTGATTTTATTTTTCAGCTTGAACTGATCATCTGCAGGGAAATATTGAGAATTTTTTTCTCTTTAATTCTGTGTTGAGTATGGGGAATCTTCTTGAGCACATGAGGACTGACCCATTTGCTCAGTAATGCCCCAGTTGCCCCAGTTGACCCATTTGCCCCAGTTCATGTAAAGAAGTTTTGTTTTATATTTAAAATAGATTTATTGGGTTCCCTGGCGCTTAAAATTAGCCAGATTGTTTATTTCTTCTTCTTCTTTTCTTTACAAACAATCAATGTTTGTTGTAAAATGTTTCTCACCAGATGATTTCTTAGAAGCTAAAATTTGGTTTCTTTGGGCCGGGGTTCATTCTATATTTGGTTTCTGCTACTGCTGTAACCATGCTTCGTCAATTTTGAAACGTCTTTCTTGAGCGATACTTTTCAAATAAGGCAAGGCAAACGAGAAAACGCGCGGTGGTAACATGTTTGTGGACGGAATCCCAACAATTAGGTTGTGAGTGTTTCATTAAATGATCCTTCGCAATTACAGGATCGGTATTTGTGTCAGTGTCCAAAGTTTTTCGGGGGCTTTAGATAAAAGTTTTCAAGCGCCAAAAGTTTTCGCCACTTCGTGATTTCAGTGATTCAGGACGGGTTATTTGGATCTTCATGATGAGCTATGTGAAGGAAGATCGAGATTGTTTACTTCGGAGATTGTAAATGGGAAAGTACAAAAATAGGTGATTTCAGTGATTCAGGATGGGTTATCTAGAGTCTCGACCTTGAAACCAAAAGGGAGAGAACGGACAGGTAAAATGAATGCATTCTTTAATCTAGCATAGTCCATAAGATGAAATCCATCTTGCAAGATCCATGGAAGAGCCATTTTAGCTATCTTTTTCTGCAATTTAAGCTCATTTTCTCTTTCTTTCTCTTTCTCATTTTCTCATTTTCATGAGAAAATGAGAAAATGAGCTTCATTTTCTCATTTTCTCTTTCATTTTCATTTCCATGGAAGATTTAATCTAGCATAGTCCATAAGATGAAATCCATCTTGCAAGATCCATGGAAGAGCCATTTTAGCTATCTTTTTCTGTAATTTGAGCTCATTTTCTCTTTCTTTCTCTTTCTCATTTTCTCATTTTCATGAGAAAATGAGAAAATGAGCTTCATTTTCTCATTTTCTCTTTCATTTTCATTTTTCTCTTTCATTTTTCATTTTCATTTGCAAGATCCATGGAAGAGCCATTTTAGCTATCTTTTTCTGCAATTTGAGCTCATTTTCTCTTTCTGAAATAGAAAAAGCTCATTTGGTTCGTGAACAGCCTGATTTGTGACACATATTTTTGGTATTATTGTGGATGGTATTTATTTTGATTTTTTTTTATTTGATGTATTTTTCGGTATTTTTGGTTGTTTTTTGAAACTTGTGTTTATTTGTGTGACATGCCTACGAAAGGGGAATGGACTGCGTACGCTGGGACGATCTTCGGGTTTTTCCCCTGCGAAGGCTAAATTGTATAACTGATCTAGAAATATGATCTTCATCTGTCTGATCCACATTTCCATGCTGCACATGAATGTCTTTTATAATTCAGTACTGATCGGAGAATGAACTGTCTAGCTAGGTACATCGCTACAAAGATTTATGCCTAAAAGGATTCTTTAGAAATTTATCTAAAAAAATCTAACATATCCTTCCGTTTTCTTTTTTATACTCCTGCTCTACACCATGTTCTGTCCTTGGTCACTCTTTCCCCCTTCATCACTTCGTTACTCCCTCTCACCTTCCCTCTATAGTGCAGTTAATCCACAATAAATTTAGGCGGAAAACGCAGTATGTATTTTCCGAAATCTAAGGAGAAACTTTGCTGTTTTTTAATTTCTTTTAATAATAATATTAAAAAAACATCTTTAAGTGAAAATATCCCTATAAAAGGTTTTTTGAAAATTTTGTGGAGGAAGATATCTAGTGGGGAATGAGCCCAATAGCCTTGTCCCTGCTCCCCAACTGATGCCAGCGCTTCTCTCCTGTTCATTCTTTTCCCCTTCCCTCCTCTCCGCTAATGCTTTTTATTTCTCTCTCTTTCTTTTGCAGTTCTCTCATGTCACAATAAAATGAAAATGAAATTTCATTTCATTGTGCAATTCATATCTTAATCTTCAATCTTAATATCAATTTAAATTATATATTTAAATCAACTTATAAAGTAAAGCAAACAGACAAAAAACATTCCAATTCTGTGCCTCATTTCCTATAGCTTTTTTGACGTGATTTTTTTTCTGAGATAACTATCAAAAAGATTAACCGTAAATTATGGACTTCTAACAAAACAAAAAAATACGAAATGACAGTCTCTCCTTCAATGTCTAACTACAAGTTGGGGGCAAATCATCCGACGTTTCCAGGGCTTTCTCCCCAAATTTCTCCAGGTACCCATTTCTAGCTGGGTTGACTCTGGCTGAGCTTACAGAGTCACACTGCCGACCCATATTCCAAACCAAATAATCAGGCACACCAGGACTCGAACCCCTGATCACACGGACAAAGGATTTCAAGACTAGTGCGCCAACCACTGGGCTAGGACAACTCCTCCCGCAACAAAACAACCAAATTATAACTAATATTTTTTATTCAGGAAGGCGTACTTACAAGTTTCTCCAAAGATTCTCGATCGTATTTTTTAATGGATAGTGAACTTTCAGACTCCGTCATCCATGGATGTTCTTTTATCTCTTTCAGTGAAAAACGGTCTGAAACTTTGGGTTTTAAGATGGCGCTTATGAGCTCCTCACACACTTTTGATGGCACTCCTTCGTAACTAAGTTTACCATCCAAAATTTGGTTCTTCAAGCCAACCACGGTTTGTGCCTATAAGTAAAATTGGTACTTTCCCATTATATGGGCCTTTCTAAAAAGTCAAGTTTGGTTAATGTTAATGAACTAAAATAGGAAGAATATATAGGCCTAATAGTTTAGAAACAAATTTGGGCTATATACGAGCTATTTGCACATTAGGGGGGGGGGGTAAAGCATTGCATATATTAAACACATAACCTTACCTAACCTAGGTACCTTATTCCCTCCCTAAACCCCAAAAAACAACAGTTTAAATATCGCATACGTAATGAAAACCACGTTATGCATTCTATTACTCTATAGCGGTATCATGAACTAACACGTCAAAAACGGGTTTTTCATGACTGGTTTCCTTGTGAAGGCCCACATAATGTGAAAGTACCGTAAAATATTTCAAAAAATTTCTTTTTGAAGAATACAGCTGTTTTCAGTTGGTTATGCCAATTTTATGATATCCTTTTTCAACTTATCTTCAAAATGCCTTTTGCTTAATTCTTCTGTTTCATTTGGGATTAATATCTATTAAATAATACCAAAACATTTGAGGCTTTTTAACAGAGACATTGGGCTTTTAAATTTTGTGTTTTATATTTCATTTTTTTAACGAAAATTGCTCCGCTTACATACGTTTGCAACTGAAAAGCGAGAAAATTTATGCGCAAAAAGGGCTTTTGAAGGAAAAACAGCTGTCATATCTTTTTTTTTAATGAAGTATTAAATGAAATTACTGCCCAAAGAGACTGCTAATATTTGGCGGCACCAAATATGCACATAAATTATGCCCGAAGAGAACTGCTAATATTTGGCGGCGCAAATCAAAGGAGGGGCAATTGTCCCCTAGATTCTACTGTCTCCTACATTTGAAAACTACACTTTGTTTGGGACTCGATTACGAATAAAATTGAAAAAAAACTTGCCCCTCCTACCCAACACATTGTCGTGAATTAGAATCCCTACTAACATTATGATTTTGTGTTTTGACTCAACTTAAAACTTTATCCAAATTTAAACTCTATCCTGCATACTCAAGTTATTTTCTCACTTTTTATCTTTCAAGGCTGCTTCATGAATTAAGACTCATATTCCACTTATTTCAAAATTTCGCAATGCACTAATCTTAACCAAACCTGCCGTGCTTAGCTTAAAGTATAGTGAAAAAAAGTAAAAAAGAACAAAAAAAAGTGCCTATGTTAAAGGGTTGCCAGCGATTGTGTAACCGGAATTTATTCAAGTTTTCAACCACATCTAATTTAAGTCTGTGAATTTGTATTACTACTGCTACGGCTGCTAAGATTACCACTACTGTTACTTCTTTTAACGCTATACAACCATGGGCACCAGTTTTAGGGAGACATGGAGGATGGGGGGGATGGGGCATAGGGAGTGCTAAAACGTCTGTATCTGTAAAACGTGGAAAAGCCATCTTGTCTTTATTGCAGTATAGCCCTAAGGAGTGGGATTGAGCGACTTTTTTAATCTTATTTGTAGATTCGTTTGATTGATGTATAGTCGATCAAACAGGTAACCATGACTTTCCTTAAACAATTTCATTGGAATCATTTTCAAAACTTCTAAGCTCCTACGCTTCCAAACCATATTTGGCAACTGTATTTAATATTTCTTTTAGTGTCACAACTATGGGTGTAAGATTTAGTCGGTACTGGTGTATTATGCGGGCACCGCGAATAACTCAAGTTTGGTTAATACTAATGAAACAAAATAAAATAGGATGAATATATCATAGTTTATAAACAAATTTGGGCTATATATTTGTACATTAGGGGGGGTGGGGGTAATGCATAAAGCATAACATATATTAAAAATGAAACCTAACCTAGGTACCTCCCCCCCCTAAACCCCAAAAACAATCGTTCAAATATTGTAACTCATCGAGAAACCACGACTTTGCAATCATTTATTTATTGCAATCTCTTGCAAATAGCCCGTTTGACGGGTTTCGTGACTGGTTTCCTTGATACATTCTATAGCAGTTTGCCCGCACAATGCACCAGTACCATTTGCTCTTCTTATTCCTCCAAAAATTTTTCAGCCACAAAAAAAAAAATGCTAATTGGGTTAACGCATCTTACATCTTCCCTGCACCTGTAATACGGACTAAAAATAGCAGAAAGGTAAGTAGATAAGTGTTGGCAAAGTGAGTAAGTAAATAGGTAGCGTAGGTAAGTAAACCTATCTTATTAAAAGTAAACCTATCTTAGGTAAGTAAACCTATCTTAAAACAACTCATTTTCCAACTAGTTGACTAGCAACTTTTCCCCAGCAATGCATTCTTTTATATATATATATATATATATATATATATATATATATATATATATATATATATATATATATATATATATATATATATATATATATATATATATATATATATATATATATATATATATATATATATATATATATATATATATATATATATATATATATATATATATATATATATATATATATATATATATATATATATATATATATATATATATATATATATATATAAATTTTTCAGTAAATTCATTTGAATATTTTTCAGTAAAGTACAAATTATATTCTGGCTCTTAGAAATCATAGGGTTTAGAAAACCTACTCAGATTAATTTCTGCTCGTTTTCAGTTTGTCTTATTTTAATTTCTGTTTGTTTTGGGTTTCTTTTGTTTATCAGTACTGATTTGTGGTAATTGTATGTTTGGTAGATTATTTGATTCCATTTTTGTTCATTTTTGGTTTAAAGGAGTTCTTTACTTTTTTTTGAAAAACTTATTTTGTGCAAAAAGTTTTTTGATTAATTTCAGTTCGTTTTATATTGACATAAAATTTTTCAGGGAGAAAGAATGAGCCTCTTTTGAAGTTAAACAACCATCCCTTCCAGTAAAACCTTTAATACCCCCAGGGCAAAACTTACAACCCTTGCCCGTAGTCTCTGGGGTTTGCTTTATTCCCAAAAGCCTTCTTATATGATATTTAGACTATTTTGAATAGAATGGCTATCTCAAAATTCTATTAGACATATTTCGGGACAATAAGACGTGTATATAGGGGGGAGAGGGTAGCTGCCCTCTGATCACTTTGACTCTTAAAAAAGGACACTAGAGCGTCTGATTACCAACCCTGACCCTGAGGGCTGGGGGGATTTGTTATCCTCAAAGACACAATTTCCAGACCTTTCTGATAGGCGTAACAAAATGGCTATATCGAAATTTTGATTGGAAGTGTGAGAGAAAAGGATAGGCGTGGAGGGAGAAATTTGCCCTCTGATCACTTTCGACTAATAAAAAAGGCACTAGTCCTCTCAATTTTCAATCAAATGAGCCCTTTGAAGCTTCTACGACAAAAATTTCTATAAGAACGTTAAATGCCCCAAAGGCATAACTTACGACCCTTGTCCTGAGGGCTATGGGGAGGGGGAAGGGTTGTCATCCTCAAATACATAATTTCCAGAACTTTCAACTACATTAAATAAAATGACTATCTCAAAACTTTGATTGAATGTGTTTGGGAAAATGGTGGGCGTAAGAGGCGGGTTAGTTGCTCTCCATTCACTTTTGACTATTAAAAAGGGCAATAGCCCTTTCAATTTCCAATAAAATGACCCCTTTTTGAAGTTTCTACGACAAAACTTTCTATAAAAACCATATATGTCCCCAGGGCAAAATTTACAACCATTGCCCTGAGGGTTGTGGGGGAGGAGGGTTGTCATCCTCAAAGACCATATTTCCAGAACTTTCAACTAACGTTGAACAAAATGAATATTTGAAAATTTTCATTGGATGTGTTTGGGAAATGGTGGGCGTGAGAGGGGGTTTGGTTGATCTTTAATAACCTTCGACTATCAAAAAAGGGCTATAGCCTTTTCAATCGAATGAGCCCTGTTTCAAGTCTCTACGACAACTCCTTCTATAAAAACTTCATATACCCCCAGGGCATAACTTACAACCCTTGCCCTGAGGGCTGTGGGGGGTTGTCATCCTCAAAGACCTTACTTCCAGAACTTCCAACTACTTGTATAAAACTGGATATCTCCGAGTTTTTAATCAATGTGTTTGGGGAAATGGTGGGAGTGAGAGGGGGGTTAGTTGCCTTTCAATTACTTTCGACTATTAAAAAGGACATTAGCCATTTCAATTTCCAATTGAATAAGCTTTTTTGAAGTTTTTACGACAACGCTTTCTATAAAAACCTTATATGCCCCCTGGAAATAACTTACAACCCTTGCCCTGAGGGCTGCGGGGGGGGGGGGGTTGTTATCCTTAAAGACCTAATTTCCAACACTTTCAACTACGATGAACAAAATGGCTATCTCAACATTTGATTGGATGTGTTGGGGAAAACTTGGGCGTGAGAGGGGGGTTAGTTTCCCTCCAATCGCTTTCGACTGCTAAAAAGAGAAGTTCCTTTCTGAAGTTTCTACGACAAAGATTTCAATTAAAACCTTATATGCCCCAGGGCATAACTTGTAACCCTTGCCCTGAAGACTGTGGGGGGACTTTCCTGCTCAAAGAAATAATTTGCTAAACTTTCAACTACATTGAACAAAATGGCTGTCTCAAAATTTTGATTGGATGTATTTGGGGATATGGCGGGCATGGAAGGGGTGTTAGTTGCCTTCCAATCACTTTCGACTATTGAAAAGGGCACTAGCCATTTCAATTTCCAGTCTAACGAGCCCATTTTGAAGTTTCTACAACAACGCTTTCTATAAAGACCTTATATGCCCCCAGGAAATAACTTACAACCCTTGCCCTGAGGGCTGCGGGGGGGGGGGGAGTTGTTATCCTTAAAGACCTAATTTCCAAAACTATCAACTACGTTGAACAAAATGGCTATCTCAAAATTTGATTGGATGTGGTGGGGAAAAGGTGGGCGTGAGAGGGGGGGTAGTTTCCCTCCAATCGCTTTCGACTGCTAAAAATAGAAGTTCCTTTTTGAAGCTTCTACGACAAAGCTTTCAATTAAAACCTTATATGCCCCAGTACTTAACTTATAACCCTTTCCCTGAAGACTGTGGGGGGAGTTTCCTGCTCAAAGATATAATTTCCTAAACTTTCAACTACTTTGAACAAAATGGCTATCTCAAAATTTTGATTGGATGTGTTTGGGAAAATGGTAGGCGTGGAAGGGGTTTTAGTTGCCTTACAATTGCTTTCGACTATTTAAAAGGGTACTAGCCATTTCACTTTCCAATCGAATGAGCCCATTTTGAAGTCTCTACGACAACGCTTTCTATGAAAACCTTATATGCCCCCAGGGCATAACTTATAACCCTTTTCCTGAGGGATGTGGGGGGGGGGCGGGGGGTGTCATCCTCAAAGACCTATTTTGTTGAACAAAAGGGCTATCACATAATTTTGATTGGATATGTTGGGGGAAATGGTGGGCGTGAGAGGGGGGTTAGTTGCCCCCCAATCACTTTCGACTATTAAAAAGGGCACTAGCCCTTTGAATTTCCAATTGAATGAGCTGTTTTTGAAGTTTCTACGACAACGCGTTCTATAAAAATCTTATGTGTCCCCAGGGCATAACTTACAACCCTTCCCGTAAGGGTTGTGGGGGACTGTCCTCCTCAAAAACATGATTTCTATGTGGAAATCAACTGCACTGAACTAAATGGCTATCTCAAAGTTTTGATTGGAAGTGTTTGGCGAAATGGTGGGCGTAGAAGGGGTGTTAGTCGCCTTTCAATCACTTTCGACTACTAAAAAGGGCAATTTCAATTTCCAATCAAATGAGCCCTTTTTGAAATTTCTACACCAACTTTCTATATAAGCCTTATATGCCCCCAGGGCATAACTTACAATTCTTGCTCTGAAGGCTCTGGGGGAGTTATCATCCTAAAATACCTAATTTCTAGAACTTTCAACTACGTAGAACAAAATAGATATCTCAAAATTTTGAATGGATGTGCTTGGGGAAATGGGGGGCGTGAGAGGGGGGTTAGTTGCCCGTCAATCAGTTTCGACTATTAAAAAGGGCGATACCCGTTTCAATTTCCAATTGAATGAGCCCTTTTTGAAGTTTCTACAACATTTCTTTCTAGAAAAACCTTATGCCCCCAGGGCATAACTTACAATCCTTGCCCTGAGGGTTGTGGAGGGGGAGGGGTTTTCATCCTTAAGGACCTAATTTCCAAAACTTTCATTTACGTTGAATAAAATGGTTATCTAAAAGTTTGATTGGATGTGTTTTGGGAAAAGGTGGGTGTGAGAGGGGGGTTAGTTTCCCTCAGATCGCTTTTGACTATTAAAAAGAGCACTAGCTCTTTGAATTTTCAATCGAGTTTGCCCTTTTTCAAGTTTCTACGACAAAAATTTCAATAAAAACCTTATATGCCCCCAGGGCATAACTTATAACCCTTGCCCAGAAGACTGTGGGGGGAGTGTCCAGAACTTTCCAGAACTTTAAACTGCGTGGAGCAAAATGGCTATCTCGAAATTTTGATTGGATGTGTTTGGGGGAATGGTGGGCGTGGAAGGGGTGTTAGTTGCCTTCCAATCACTTTCGACTATTGAAAAGGGTACTAGCCATTTCAATTTCCAATCGAGCAAGTCCTTCTTGAAGTTTCTACGACAACGCGTTCTATAAAAACCTTCTATGCCCCCACCTTATAAAACCTTATAAAAACCAGCTATAAAAACCTTAAATTTCATTTTCTGTGCTCTTAATCTTGTGTGCATGGACCCTCTGTTTAATATGGACCATGGACCCTCTGTTTAATCATGGACCATGGACCCTCTGTTTAATATACTGCAAGTTCATTAAAAGTCACAAGAAAACGTTAGTAACTGTAGCCAATACCGGCAGAAAAAAAGCATTGCCAAACACACAGAATGGACAGATAATGTTCTTTTAGTGATTGTAATTCAAAGCATCTTAGCTAAATTGATGGTCCTACCCCATTGCATATCCTGGCCAAAGGGCCATGAAATGGAGATCAACACCGCCGGTTTGGACTATCAAGTCTAGTACCACATTTTCTACCATTACCGTCCTGGTAAAAATAATCGTACAATATTTTTTTCTATATTATTATTTTATCGCTGAAAATGTTTTTCTTGTTTGATTATTTGATAAATGGTGTTCCTGCATGTGGAAAAATTGTTACGATTAGAGTAATCTTAAGTAAAGTAAAGTCAAAGTGTTTACCCTTCAGAAATCAGAGCTTTACAATCATAACTCTTTTGAACCTTTTTAGCTCCTTTCAATGACTAGAGCTAGCACGTAGTTCCTTAAGGATGCTGGGAATTTCGTTTATAGATTTTAGAGTTTTTGATAAAGGTGGTTTTAGGGTATTTAAAACGGACTCCATTTAAATTCCGCTGACTATTTTGCTAATCAACTGATCAACTAATGTTGACTCGACTATAGTTTAGTCAGCTACCGTAGCTGATTTCGTAATCTTAAACCTTAGTTCAAAATCAGAACCCTCTCTAATTATTCTGTTTGATTATTCTAATATGTTTAATTGTTTTACAACTCCCCAGAGAATTCTTGGAGCTTTGTAATTACTATGATACTATAACAGGTATTACAAAGCTCCAGAGGCATGGGTATCCCTAGGTATTCTTTGTAGAGGGACAACGGGCCGGCTAGGCGGAGCAATATAGTTTTCTGTCAGAGTTTAGCTGTGGACTGGATTTTGTGGGTTTTTCAAGGGAGACAACACGTTTTGCCATTCTCCTCCCCATCTCGCCCCTTCCCTCTCGCTATATCCATTAACTCACAATGAGTTTCGATAGTCAACCTAGAAAGTAGTAAATCTACTCAGTTTAACTTTAACAAAATGATTTTAGTTTTGAAATATAGGCCTATTACGTCACACTATTTCCAAAAAGTGTATTTGCGTCTCCTTCTTCTACAATTAGAATAATGGTCAAATTGACCTTTGGCTAAAAGCCTAAAATTTATTTTGCGCGGTATATAGGTTTGAATAAAATATGAAAAACTAACTTGGCTCACTTAAATTCTGTGCAGTTGGGTGTTCTCCAGTCATTGACTCTCCAGTCATTGGTGTTAAAAATACAGATCCTCGTGGAAAGCTGAACGTCTTAGAGCACTTAAAAATACAACACACTTCCGAGTTTACGTAAATGATAAATAATTCCTTTTCATCTGTCAAAAGATTTGGCTGCCCTTTTCCCGCACAAAAAGAGTTTCCAAAGTTCCCGTCATAATAAAATAGAGCGAGTTAATACATGAATAGGTGATGCCGAGTTTTATACACGGATTCATTTGTGGAATAATATACATATCAATGAATGGAGAAAAATCGGAAAATTTTGATTCTTTAATGAAAAAATCGTTCATACCCAAGTATATAGTTTTTGGTAGTAAAGGGTGATAAATATTAAAAAGGAAATGTGGGCGAACAATCAGAAAAAATTAAGCGAAAAACACACTGTATATACAACTTAAGAAGGTGCAGTTGTTTTCGGGAATCAACAGAATAGTAGTGTTTGAGCTTTCACAGTTCAATTTGGTGATACAGACAAAATTTGGCAGCATAAAAAATTCCTAATTTTAAAACTCTCGAAAGAAAAATCTTAAAAAATTGCGGTTTTATGGATGAATAAACCTAAAAAGGGCCCAGGAGGAGGAGGCAACTAATATTTTTGTTCGGATGTTCTCGGTACTTTAAAAGTTGTAATGCACCTAATTACAATGCAATTAGAAAAAATTTCTGGGTAATTCAATCTGTGTAATAGAATTTAAAGTCAATTTTCTAACCCTTTCAGATGATTGTTAGCTACCGAAAAGTTGTATTTGCTATAGTACTAATTATAATGTTCAACTTACACCTTTGGGAGTAGGTGGCAAAGGAATATAAGGATACAATCTGGAAAAGAGTAAAAATAAAAAAACAAAGAAAAAAAGAGAGAGGGTGATAGTATTGTAGGCATTTTATAGGGAATTCCCCCCCCCCCAAAAAAAAAGAAAAATACGCTCAAGTGTACAGAAAAGGGTTTGTAAGAATGCTAATTTTTTATATTTTTTTGATATTTCGAATATTTTTTTTATATAGAATCATAGTAACTATAAAGACATTTGTATAATAACTACAAGTCTGAGTTTCTATAATACCCATTTTTGTGATGAATTTTGAATTGGATTAAACTTTATAAAACAAAAAAAAAACAACACAATTTAATCATTTGGCAGGTGGCCATTCAAGAAGAAACAAAGCTCTGAGGACAAACGACTACAACAACCAATATCAATAAACTCATCTAAATATCTCAATATATATACATATACATACGCATACAAATGTAGACACGTATAATAATAACAAGTAAAATAAATATCAAAATCAATCTCTCTCGTCAATATATATATATATATATATATATATATATATATATATATATATATATATATATATATATATATATATATATATATATATATATATATATATATATATATATACATATACATATATATATATATATGTATATATATATATATATATATATATATATATATATATATATATATATATATATATATATATATATATATATATATATATATATATATATATATATATATATATATCAAAATAAAAAGCAGTAAATAAAGACTACGAAAACTATGGTTCCTCATCCTCCCCTCCCAATAAATATTTTATTTTTTATTTTCAAGGATATTTTAAATAAATATCTTTAATCTTTTCTTAAATTGCTGTAGATGTTCAGCCACCTTAATACTCGCCGGAAGCACATTCCAAACACTCGGTCCCGAATAGCGAATTTCAGTACATCTTTTAAAATTGTAGTAAGTTAGAAGCTGGATACAAATGTTGCTGTTTCCGTTGGAATAGAAGCATTCGCTAACGAGAAACACTTTAAAATAGTCTAAGAAAGACGGTATCAAGGACAACCGCAGAAAAGAGAGCAAGCGGCAGGCTGACTCTTTGCTATCCAAATAAATTTGTGAAGTATAAAAATTAAAACTTACAATATTTAGAAACAATGATATTTTTTTAAAGATGAAGAATGTGAAGAATTATGTGAAGAATTTAGCTTTAACCGTTAGAAGCCTTAACTTAAACCCTTTAACTTAAACCCTTAGAAGCCTTACTAGCAACACGTAAAGCGTTAACATGTATATCTAGAATAAATTTACATCTTTATGGGAAGGAGGCTCAAATTTAACAGGTAAAATACTTTGACATTCCAAATCTTAGGGAAACCTTGGCAAATTTGTTTGTAGCAATATCAGAAAACACTGGCAAAATTTTATTAAAATATCAAACAGTTCGTGGTAACGAACTGTAGGTAAGGAGCGACCCGGCTCAATGGTAACCGAAACTCTAGAAAACGGGTTTTTGATACCAATAGATACATCAAAAGAATAAGATTTTAATACTGATTTCAAATATATAACTTTCATCAAGTTTAGTGCTACCCATCAAAAGTTACGCGCCTGAGAAAATTTGGCTGATTTTCAAAAAAGGGGGAAAGACCCCCTAAAAGTTATAGAACCTTAATGAAAATTACACCATCATATTCAGCGTATCAGAGAACCCTACTGTAGAGGTTTCAAGCTCCTATCTACAAAAATGTGGAGTTTTGTATTTTCTGGCAGAAGAAAGATCAAGGATGCGTGTTTATTTTGTTGTTTTTTTCTTTTTTTTCCCAGGGGTAATAGTATCTTCCCAGTGGTCCTAGAATATTGTGGGAGGACTCATTGGAACGGAAATTAAAAGTTCTAGTGCCCTATTTAAGTGATCAAAAAAAAGGAGGGCAACTAGGCCCCCTCCCACGCTCATTTTTTCCCCAAAGTCACCTGATCAAAATTTTAAGATAGCAATTTTGTTCAGCATGGTTGAAAATATAAGAAATTTGTCCTTTAGGATGACTTAATCCCCCGAAGTCCCCGGGGGGAAGGCTGAAAGTTATGAACTTTGCCCAATGTTAACATATAACATTGGTTTTTAGGAAGTATACAGACGTTTTCGGGTGGGATTTTTTTTCTTGTAGTTGGGGTGGGAGTGAGTTGGGGGTTATGTGGGAGGATCTTTCCATGAAGAAAGTTTTTATGCGGGAAGGGACATTGCTATGAAGGGGGCGCCGGATTCCCAGCATTATTTAAAAAAAGATGAGAAATTAAATATAAAAAAAAACAAGTTTTCCAACTGAAAATAAGGAGTAACATCAAAACTTAAAACGAACAGAAAATATTACGTGTATGATTGGGTTAACCCCCTAGTCAATACCTCGCTCTTTAATCCAAAGATTTTTTATTACTTTAATAAGAGATATTTATTATAAGTAACGGCCTTTGTTATTAAGGGTCATTTTTAAAGAATTGGAACAAAATTCGAACTTTACCTTAAAGAGCGAGGTATTGACTAGGGGGCGACCCCCTAATATACGTATTGAAAATCTATGAATATAGAAGTTCGTTGCGTAATTTAATTCGTAAGTTACGCATATTTATTACAAATAAAAGCGTTCGTCAATAAAAATAAGCAAGTTTCGAAAAAGCCATTTAACCAAATAAAAGTAAAATTAATTTACAAATTTTGTTTTAATTATTGGGCCTTTGTAATTAAGAGGTCATTTCTAAAGAATTGGAACAAAATTCGAACTTTAGCTTAAAGAGCAAGGTATTGACTAGGGGGGTGAACCCCCTAATATACGTATTAAAAATATATGAATATAGATGTTCGATACGTAAGTTAATTAGTAAGTTACGTATATTTATTACTAATAAAAATGTTCGTAAATAAAATTAAACAACTCTTTAGAAAGCTATTTAACCAAATAAAAGCAACATTAATATTCAAATTGTGTTTTAACTAGTAATACATGTTGAGCCCATACAAAAACCTGCAGTAATTTAAAATAGTTCATTAATTAAACAAAAAAACTATTTTTTTTTACCGAAATCAAGGAACAACGTTAAAACTTAAAACGAACAAACGTCAGACCATATATGAATAGAGCTGTCCCCTCCTCAATGCCTCGCTCTTTACTCCAAAACTCAAATTTCTTACAAATCAATTTTTTTAAGCAATAAAATTTTATTTTAATTGCAAATTTTGTCTTAATTAACTTTAATTGACATTAACTCCATTTAAAAATGGAGGGCAACTAGGCCCCCTCCCACGCTCATTTTTTCCCAAAGTCTCCTGATCGAAATTTTGAGATATTAATTTTAATTAACTTTAACGAAAATGATACCATCAGATTCAGCTTATCAAAGAACACTATTAAAGAAGTTTCAAACTCCTATCTGCAAAAATGTGGAATTTTGCATTTTTAATTAAATTTAACGAAAATCACACCATCACATTCAGTTTATCACAGAACCCTATTAAAGAAATTTCACGCTCCTATCTGCAAAAATTTGGAAATTTAGATTTTTTGCTCTAAAAAAGATTACGATGCGTGTTTTTTTTTTCAGGGGTAATCGTTTCGACCCAGTGGTCATAAAATATTGTGAGAGGGCTCATTAGAACGGATATTAAAAGTTTTAGTGCCCTTTTTAAGTGACCAAAAAACTGGAGGGCAGCTAGACCCCCTCCAACGCTCATTTTTTCTCCCAAAGTCACTTTGGTTCAGCATAGTTGAAAAATGTAAAAAGTATGTCTCTAAGGATGACTTAACCCCCCACAGTCCCAAAGGGAAGGGCTGCAAGTTTCGAACTTTGCCCATTGTTTACATATAGTATAGGCTATTGCGAAGTATACAGACATTTTCCGGGGGGATTTTTTCTGGTAGGGGGGGGCTGGGGGAGGGGTTTACATGGGAGGTTCTTTCCATAGAGGAATTTTTCTTGGGGAAGGGAGTTTTTCATGAAGGGGCTACCGGATTTCCCAGCATTATTTAAAAACGATCAGAAAATAAATTAAAAAAAAAACGTTTCTGCAACTGAAAGTAAGGAAGAACATGGAAAACTTATAGCCTACTAACAGAAATTATTACATATTTTAGGGGGATTCACCCTGTCGTCAATACCTCGCTCTTTACGCTAAAGTTTTTATTAGTACTTTCAAAAGAGCTTTATATTCTAATTAAATGGCCTTTGTGATTTTGAAACAGTTCGTGGTAACGAACTGTAAGTAAGGAGCGACCCGGCTCAATGGTAACCGAAACCCTAAAAAACGGAATTCTGATACCAATACATACATCAAAAGAATCAAATTTTCATTCTGATTTCAAATATATAAGTTTCATCAAGTTTAATTTTACTTATCCAAAGTTACGCGCCTGAGAATATTTGGCTGATTTTCGAAAAAATGAAGAAAGACCCCCTAAAAGTTATAGAAGCTTAATGAAAATCACACCATCATATTCAGCGTATCAGAGAACCCTACTGTAGAGGTTTCAAGCTCCTATCAACAAAAATGTGGAATTTTCCATTTTTTGCCAGAAGAATGATCACGGATGCGTGTTTATTTGTTTTTTTTTGTTTTTTTTCCCCAGGAGTAATCTTATTGACTCAGTGGTCCTAAAATATCGTAGGAGGCCTCATTGGAACGAAAATCAAAAGTTCTAGTGCCCTTTTTAAGTGACCAAAAAAAGTGGAGGGCAACTAGGCCCACTCCCAAGCTCATTTTTTCTCAAAGTCACCCAATTAAAATTTTGAGATAGCCAATTTCTGCAACATGGTCTGAAATATGTTATATGAATTTCCTGAATAATATTATCCCCCAGAGTTTCAAGAAGCAGAGGGTCAATAAGAGAGATTTCTATTTATTATACTTATAGTCTTGTTGTCTAGGACACCTAGGCTACAGAACTCTTCAGAATGAATTTTTTCTGGTGGGGGGGGGGGCTGGAGAAAGGGGTTACTCGGGAGAATCTTTCCGTGGAGGATGTTTCCTTGGGGTAAGGGACATTTCTTTGAAGGGGGCGCCGGATTTCCAAGTATTATTAAAAACGATCAGAAATTAAATAAAAAAACAAGTTTTTTCAACTGAAAGTAAGAAGCAACATTAGAAATTAAAACAAACTCAATTTATTACGCATATGAGGGGGTTCTCCCCCAAGTCAATACCTCGCTCTTTACGCTACAGTTTTTTTAGTGCTTTCGAAAGAGCTATCTATTCTAATTAAACGGCCTTTGTGATGCAGGGGTTTGTTAATAAATTTTTTTTTTACTTTTTAACGTAAAGAGCGTGGTATTGACTAAAGGGAGAACCCCCTCATATACGTAATAACATATCCGTAATAAAAAAGAACATTAAAAAAAAAAACAAGCGATACGGCTCAATATTAATCGAAACTTTGAAAAACGAAATTTTGATGTCAATAAATGTATCAAAAGAATGGGCTTATAATGCTGATTCTAAATATATAAATTTTTTTAAGTTTAGTATTACTCATCAAAGGCTACGAGCCTGAGAAAACTTACCTGGTTTTTTAAAGAGGGGGGAAACATCCCCTACAAGTGAAAGAATTTTAATGAAAATCACACCGTCAGATTCAACGTATCAAAACACCCTATTACATAGGTTTCAGGCTCATATCTGCAAAGATCTGCAACTTTGTATTTTTTGCCAGAAGAAAAATATACGAATATAGAAGTTCGTTACGTAAGTTAATTTGTAAATTACGTCAGAACTAAATTTAGAGACAGCCATTTAGCAAAAGAAAAGTAAAATTTTTATGCAAATTTTGTTTACTTATTCAATGACGGTGAGCCAAAATAAAAGCTGCATTGACTAAAAAACGATCAGAAATTAAATAAAAAAAACAAGGTTTTTAAACTGAAAGCAAGGAGCGACATTAAAACTTAAAACGAACAGAAATTATTCCGTATATGAAAGGGCTGTCCCCTCCTCAACGCCTCGCTCTTTACGCTAAAGTTTTTCATTGTTTAAAAAAATAGAGTTGTGAGAAAGTCAAACTTTAGCGTAAAGAGCGAGGCGTTGAGGAGGGGACGGCCCCGTTTATATACGGAATAATTTATGTTCGTTTTAAGTTTTAATGTCGCTAATTACTTTCAGTTTAAAAAACTTGTTTTTTTTTATTTAATTATGTAAGAAACCAATAAGCTAAATCTGGCATTACAGATTAATAAAAAAGTGAACATTTCAAGTAGAATTTACAAAAAATTCCGTTTTTATTTGTTTCATCCAACAATTCGGGGTAACGAACTATAAGTAAGGAGCGAGCCGACTCAATAGTAGCCGAAACTCTAAAAAAGGAATTTTGATACCAATAGATACATCTAAAGAATCAAATTTTTATAATGATTTCAAATCTATAAATTTTATCAAGTTTAGATATACCCATCGAAAGTTACGTGCCTGAGAAAATTTGCCTTATTTTTGAAAAAAGGGGAAAACATCCCCTAAAAGTCATACAACCTTAATGAAAATACACAGTCAGATTCAGCGTATCAGAGAACCCCACTGTAGAAGTTTCAAGCTCCTATCTGCAAAAATGTCGAATTTTGTATTTTTTGCCAGAAAGATCACAGATGTGTATTTATTTATTTTTTTGTTTTTTTTTCCAGGGGTGATCGTATCAACCCAGTGGTCCTAGAATATCGCGGGAGGGCTCATTCGAATGAAAAATTAAAAGTTCTAGTGCCCTTTTTAAGTGACCAAAAAATGGAGGGCAACTAAGCCCCCTCCAACGCTCATTTTTTCCCAAAGTCACCCGATCAAAATTTTGAGATGTTTATGTTGTTCAACATGGTCGAAAAATATAATAACTATGTCTTTGAAGATGACTTAATCCCCCACTGTCCCGAGGGAAGGATTGCAAGTTATGAACTTTGCCCAATGTTGACATATAGTATTGTTTATTGGGAAGTATACTGACGTCTTCAGGGGGGATTTTTTCAGGGGGAAACTTTGACTCTTTCTCACAAATCTATTTCTTTAAACAATAAAGTACTTTATCGTAAAGAGCGAGGTGTTGAGGAATTCTCAAGAAAGGACAGGAACTTTCTTTTTACAAACTAGCGAAATGTCATAAGTTTTTTTTTCTTGAAATTTTGAGTGAGCTAAAGCCGGGGGCTTTCTCCGGTAGAAATTTTGCAAAATCGGCAGAAATTTAGCAAATTCTTGATTTCTACAGAAAATTCAGAATAAATCAAGTAGCGATTCGGTAAAATTTACGAAGATCCCCCCCCCAGTGAAATGAGGCTCGGGACGCCCCTGGCTAAAGCTTAAACAGATTAAAGTACCTCAAATGGCATTCTTCCACAAACCATGAAATACAGAAGAACACCCAATGCCCATATATCTACACCTTGCCCAATGTACGTATCTTCTGTAAACAGCTCTGGTGCAGCGTACGGGGGAGATCCACAAAAAGTATCCAACGCTTCCTGTAAGGACTTTAGGCATGTTGTGAAGCCAAAGTCCCCCAACTTCAAGCAGTTTTTCTCATATATAAATACATTTTCTGCTTTGATATCACGGTGAACGATTCCTCGGTCATGCTAAAAATATAGACACTTTTCATAATAGTTAATTGGTCATTGTTCATAGGCCTATTTGGTTATTGATCAATAATTGGTCACGCTAAAAAATCATATATAGAAATGCTCGAAAAATCTAATTCTCAAATACCTTGGATCGAATATGGGGATGGATGATTTACCCTATTGTCCTTCATTATTATTAGGATCTATAAATTGCTTTAGTTTAATTTAAAATAATATAAATTTTATTTTATTTAATTCAAAATAAAGGGTAGTAATCCCCTCTTATTAGGAGAAATTTGGGCAAAGTTATTAGAAAAAACAAGTATTTATTGATAACTACATAAGGAGGAGGAATAGGAATTACTTTTACTCCTCCAAGATTGGCTCGATAACCCCTTTCCACTACAAAAGAGGTAACTGTAAAAAAAGGATTAAATTCCACTAAATTTGTTGCAATGAAGGTAGCTATCAAGTCCAGCAATGCTGATAAGTTTCACTTGAGTATAAAGTGGTACGGATTAATAGTGAGTTAAACAGACGGATTTTTAAAGTTATTAATTAGAAAAACTTTTCCACAAAATGAGTTTTTCAAAGAAAAGTAAAGAACTCCATTCAACAAAAATGAGCAAAAATAAAATCAAATAATCTACCAAGCGTGAATCTACTGCAAATCAGCATCGATAAATAAATGAAACCCAAAAAGAACAGAAATTACAATAAATAACCGAGTCCAACTCAAAACGAGCACAAATTAACATAAGTTGGGCGCAAAACCCCTATGCCTTCCCAAAGCCAGAATAAAAGTTGCACTTTACTGAAAAAATACAAATGAATGTGCATTGTCAGTTTAATATACATATATTGATATTTAGTAATCAAAATATAAAAAAAAATTGATTTATTAAAGTTATAAAAGTACAAACATTTATATTTTTTGGTAAAGTGCAAATTTTGTTCTGGCCTTGGGAAGGCATAGGGGTTTTAAAAAGGGCACTAGCCCTTTGAATTTCCAATCGAATGAGCCTGTTTTGAAGTTTCTACGTCAACGTCTTCTATAAAATCCTTTTATGCCCCCAGGGTATAACTTAAAACCCTTGCCCTGAGGGTTGTGGGGGAGTGTCCTCCTCAAAAACATATTTTCTATCTGGAAATCAACTACGTTTAACAAAACGGCTATCTCAAAATTTTGATTGGATGTGATTGGGGGACTGATGAGTGTGGGGGGGGGGATAGTTGCCCTCCAATCACTTTCGACTATTAAAAAGGGCACTAGCCCTTTGAATTTCCAATCGAATGAGCCTTTTTTGAAGTTTCTACGACAACGCCTTCTGTAAAAACCTTATATGCCCCAAGGGCATAACTTAAAACCCTTGCCCTGAGGGTTGTGGGGGAGTGTCCTCCTCAAAAACAAATTTTCTATCTGGAAATGAACTACGCTAAAAAAATGGCTATCTCAAAATTTGAATTGGATTTGTTAGGGGGAATGATGGGCGTGGCGGGGGGCTAGTTGCCCTCCAATCACTTTCGCCTATTAAAAAAGGCACTAGCCCTTTGAATTTCCAATCGAATGAGCCTGTTTTTAAGTTTCTACGACAAAGCCTTCTATCAAACCTTATATGCCCCCAGGGCATAACTTACAACCCTTGCACTCAGGGCTCTGAGGGGGTTATCATCCTAAAAGACAAAATTTCCAGAACTTTCAACTACGTTGAACAACATATCTCAATTTTGGATATCTCAACATTTTAATTCGATGTGTTTGGGAAAATTGTGGGCGTGAGAGGGGCGTTAGTCGCTATCCCATCACTTTCAAGTATTAAAAAAGGCACTAGCCCTTTCAATTTCCATTCGAATGAGCCCCTTTGAAGTTTCTTCGACGATGCTTTCTATGAAAACCGTAAATGCCCCCAGGGCATAACTTAAAACCTTTGCCCTGAGGGGTGTGGGGTTGTCATCCTTAAAGATCTAATTTCCAAAACTTTCAACTACGCTGAACAAAATGGCTATCTAAAAATTTTGATTGGATGTGTTTGG
The DNA here is from genome assembly GCF_049724085.1 of Artemia sp. Qi Xiang Cuo. Taxonomy (NCBI): domain Eukaryota; kingdom Metazoa; phylum Arthropoda; class Branchiopoda; order Anostraca; family Artemiidae; genus Artemia; species Artemia sp. Qi Xiang Cuo. The sequence continues at coordinate 8,761,259 of NC_142807.1, forward strand.
GGAGAAGGTGGCCGAGAGAGGGAGGTTAATTGACCTCAAATCACTTTCGAAAATTAAAAAGGGTACTACCCCTTTGAATTTCAAATCGAATGAGCCCTTTTTCAAGTTTCTGCGACAAAGATTTCAATAAAAACCTTATATGCCCCCAGGCCATAAATTATGATCCTTGCCCTGAGGGTTGTAGGGGAGTGTCCTCCTCAAAAATATGTTTTGTATCTGGAAATCAACTACCCTGAACAAAATGGATATCTCAAAGTTTTTATAGGATGTGTTTGGGGGAATGATGGGTGTGGGGGGGGGCTAGTTGCCCTCCAATCACTTTCGACTATTAAAAAGGGCACTAGCCCTTTGAATTTCCCGTCGAATGAGCTTTTATTGAAGTTTCTAAGACAACGTCTTCTTTAAAAACCTTATATACCCCCAGGGCATAAATTAAAACCCTTGCCCTGAGGGATATGGGAGAGTGTCCTCCTCAAAAACATATTTTCTATCAGGAAATCAACTACGCTGAACAAAATGGCTATCTCAAAATTTTTATTGGATGTGTCTGGGGGAATGAAGGGCGTGGGGGGGTCTAGTTGCCCTCCAATCACTTTTGACTATTAAAAATGGTATTAGCTCTTTGAATTTCCAATCGAATGAGCGTGTTTTGAAGTTTCTACTACAACATCTTCTATAAGAACCTTATATGCCCCCAGGGCATAACTTACAACCCTTTCCCTGATGGTTGTGGGGGAGTGTCCTCCTCAAAAACATATTTTCTATATGGAAATCAACTGCGCTGAACAAAATGGATATCTCAAATTTTTGATTGGATGTATTTGGGGGAATGATGGACGTGGGGGGGGGGGTGGATAGTTGCCCTCCAATCACTTTCGACTATTAAAAAGGGTACCAGCCCCTTGAATTTCCAATCGTATGAGCCTGTTTTGAAGTTTCTACGACAACGCCTTCTATAAAAACCTTATATGCCCCTAGGGCATATCTTAAAACCCTTGCACTGAGGGTTGTGGGGGAGTGTCCTCCTCAAAATCATATTTTCTATTTGGAAATAAACTACGCTGAACAAAATTGTTATCTCAGAATTTTGATTGGATGTATTTGGGGGAATGATGGGTGTCGAGTGGGGGGGGGGCTAGTTGCCCTCCAATCAATTTCGACTATTGAAAAGGGTACTAGCCCTTTGAATTTCCAATCGAATGAGCCTGTTTTGAAGTTTCTACGACAACTCCTTCTATAAAAACCTTATTTGCCACCAGGGCATAACTTAAAACCCTTGCCCTGAGGGTTGTGGGGGAGTGTCCTCCTCAAAATCATATTTTCTATTTGGAAATCAACTACGCTGAACAAAATAGTTATCTCAGAATTTTGATTGGATGTATTTGGGGGAATGATGGGCGTCGAGTGGGGGGGGGGGCTAGTTGCCCTCCAATCAATTTCGACTATTAAAAAGGGTACTAGCCCTTTGAATTTCCAATCGAATGAGCGAGCCTGTTTTGAAGTTTCTACGACAACGCCTTCTATAAAAACCTTATTTGCCACCAGGGCATAACTTAAAACCCTTGCCCTGAGGGTTGTGGGGGAGTGTCCTGCTCGAAAACATATTTTCTTTCTGCAAATCAACTATACTGAACAAAATGGGTATCTCAAAATTTTGAGTGGATGTGTTTGGGGGAATGATGGGCGTGGGGGGGGGCTAGTTTCCCTCCATTCCCTGACTATTAAACATGGTACTAGCCCTTTGAATTTCCAATCGAATGAGCCTGTTTTGAAGTTTCTACGACAACGCTTTCAATAAAAAACTTATATGCCCCAGGGCATAACTTAAAACCCTTGCCCTGAGGGTTGTGGGGGAGTGTCCTCCTCAAAAACATGTTTTCTATCTGGAAATCAACTACACTGAACAAAATGGCTATCTCACAATTTTGATTGGATGTGTTTGGGGCAATGATGGGCGTGGGGGGCTAGTTGCCCTCCAATCAATTTCGACTATTAAAAGAGCACTAGCCACTCCAATTTCCAATCGAATGAGCCCTTTTCGAAGTTTCTACGACAACTCCTTCGATACAAAGTGCCTGAGTATGGAGAAAAACAAAAAAAAAACACATTGTTTCCACATCGTTCTTTACTTAGGCAGCGCTAGCGCGCTGCCTATGATCGACAATATCTAGCTTTTCCAGATTGGTAGCAGACCCTTGAAGCTGGAATTTGCCAGGCCAAATTTCGGCCTGATGAATTTCGAATGATCATTGTTGAAAAATATGAGGCTGAATAGGTGGACAAAGTTATTTTTTCTTATGTTTTTTTTTCCAGTGCTTCACGTAATTTAGGTACCAGTCTTTTGATTATTAGCCTTTTGTTGGAAGTGCTATACGTGGTTGGGTGATTCAAAGGTTTAAAATAGACAAAGCATTCAAAATTTCGGACTAGTTCTCCATTAGTTTTTATCCGAGCAACTGTTTACCCAGGATCTCGAGATACCAAAATGTTCTTGATTTTAATTGTATTTATGGCCATGGTCGCATCCAGAACTTTGTTTTGGGGGGTGTTTTACAAAAAAAAATATTTTCGGGGGGGGAGGGGTACAAAAAAATTTAAAACGCATCAAAAATTTATTTATATTCAGTTTTGTTACGTTTTTACGAGTCAGGGAAACATTTTTTTTTGCATTTCCTCCCCCCGCTTCCTCGCTCCTGGATACGGCTTCGCTTATAGCCATTCCAAAGGCGCTCTTGAAGAAGTTGTTCTAGACCATCATATTTAACAATATTGTCGGCATATGCCAGTTTATCAAATAGTTTTCCGTCAGTCGCTGGGCTGTCGACAGTTTCAGCAAGAGATAGCCTAAAGCTGTGATTAGAATGAGTCAAACATTTATGGAGACAAAAAAAAAAAAAAAAAACCGTGAAACACCTGATGGTGTAAAAAATCCGTTTTTCAGTCCCTGGAGCCGATCAGGAAAACCCTATTTTTTTGGGATTCTAGAGTGCAACAAAATTTGCCCAAGTCCCTGTCTCCAAACCATGTCAATAACCTGTTTAAAATCAATGAAGAGTAATAGTAATAGTAAAAGTAATACTATTAATTAGTGCTATTAATTAATAGTAATAGTATTAGTAATAGAAGAGTAATAGTCTTTCGTGCGCTTGATGTGTTTTTCCATAAGCTGCCGGGTTTAAATCTTGTTTTTGTATTTTATAATATCACATCCCCCTTTATTATACTTCCCAAATTTAAGTGTTGCACTACAAAACTATGGTAATGATATTACTAATGACAACATAGGTAAGTGTTGCACTACACAACTATGGTAATGACATTACTAATAACAACATAGGACAACATAGGTAAAAACATAGGTAATGACATTCCTTCCTGAAAAATTCATTCCTTTAACTATTTATGGAAGGGCATTGAAATGGCAAAGATGAATTTTTGGGTCAAAATTTTCAGGTTTTCCCCGAAGGGGTTTTCGGAAAAAAATCTTTTCATAAGGGAATGCCCACTCTTCCTTTGCAGATAAGCACAGTAACGTAATATTTTTTGTCACGCCTAAAATATTTAAGTAGCAAGAGAGGAGCTGTCACCCTGCAGTACCCATTTTGTATACTTAGTCAAAATATATTTATCCTGATGATGGGTGGTAAGGGGGTAAATTCTCCTTCTTCATATAGGATGCTGTACTTCAGCGCTCCCTAAACAATGAGAAATTTTCCCCTTGGCCAGTTCATATAGAATGGGTGGTTGTAAAACTTCGGAGGGAGCTCTTTCGACTGGAAATTGGAAGTTGACTTACTTGACTTAAGGCTCCTGCCGAGTTTTTCCTCAGTGCCCATTTTTGCCAACTATCCCTACGTAAACCCCTAAGACATACGATCGAAATTTTGGGATATTCATTTTCTCAGAATTGTGAAAAGGTCTAAAAATATGCTTAAGTATACATAATAAGAACCACAGAACCTGTGGCAGGGACCAAGACGAATTCAAATTACCAATTATTTAAATATAGCCTATATAATGGAAAAAGAAGGGCTTGTTTGATGCTGGGTGTGTGATCAGCACCAAAATCGCAAGAATCCGTTTCATGCTTAAAATAAAACCAAACGTGTTGTTTTTAGAGGAGAAGGGGGTAAGCAGGGGCCCGAAAATGGGCCAAAGAAGATTTACCACTGATCAGTTTTAAACACAGAGCCTTAAGTTCTTTGGCCAAGAAATCTTAATCTCCATAAAAATTGTTCTGGGGAATGAACCACCTGCTAAAACAAGGATTAAAGACTAGGCCTACCAGCTCGAAAATTATATCCTTAACCTCTTGGGCTAAGGGATTCCATTTCAGAAGACAAAATAGAAAAAAACCATTGATTCCCCCCAAAACAATGCAAAACATTGTTCCCCACATTGCATCGATGGGGTGTTCCTTGAAATTTGGAAGGGGACACAATCGACTGGAAACGGAAATATTAGTGCACTTTTAAATAGCCAAAAGTGATTTGAGGGCACCCAGTCTCCCTCCTTTGCCTTTTTTTGTTACGTGGCCCCTTACAATCCTTATGGTTGTTCAATCTAAATTTTGAAATAGTCACTTTGTTCAAAAACGTCAAAATATTTAATAACCTTGACTTCATTGTCGATAGTACCTCCACTGCACCAAGGGTAAGGGGGAACTCTGAAAACAGGACACGTTCTTTAGTAAATAGATAGACGCTTATGCATCCGAGCTTTCATTATAAGCAGCGCGCTAGAGCTGCCTAAGTAAAGAAGGATGTTGGCACAATGTGTTTTTATTCCTCCATACCCGGGCACTTCGTATCGAAGGAGTTGTCGTAGAAACTTCGAAAAGGGCTCATTCGATTCGAAATTAGAGTGGCTAATGCCCTTTTTAATAGTTGAAAGTGATTGGAGGGCAACTAACCCCCCCCCACGAAAATCATTTCCCCAAACATATCCAATCAAAATTTTGAGATAGCCATTTTGTTCAGGGTAGTTTATTTTCAGATAGAAAATATGTTTTACAGGAGAACACTCCCCCACAACCCTCAGGGCTAGGGTTTTAAGTTATGCCCTGGGGGGATATAAGGGCTGTATAGAAGGTGTTGTCGTACAAACTTCAAAAAACGCTCATTCGATTGGAAATTCAAAGGGCTAATGCCCTTTTTAATAGTCGAAAGTGATTGGAGGGCAACTACGCCCCCCAACGACCATCATTCCCCCAAACACATCCAATCAACATTTTGAGATAGCCATTTTGTTCAGCGTAGTTGATTTCCAGATAGAAAATATCTTTTTGAGGAGGACACTCCCCCGCAACCCTCGAGGCAAGGGTTTTAAGTTATGCCCTGGGGGCTTGCGTCCAAGTCAACGGCAAACGGAGCACGACATTTGGCATCAAAACCGGTGTACGACAAGGGTGTGCCGCCGCCCAAGAACTGTTCAATTGCGTGATAGACCATGTGATGACACGAACAACAAATCGCCTGCCCTTTGGTCTGCAGTTTGGAGATCGCAATCTGACGGACGCTGACTTCGCAGATGATCTTGGTTTCGTTGCTGACTCGATCAACCAGTTGACTGACGCTCTGGTAGTCCTGCAGGAAGAGGCAGCAAAAGAGGGGCTGAACATAAACTGGCTTAAGAAGAAGATAATGGCAATTGAGCCCCCAAGCCCAGTCTCGCCCCCTGAGAACATAACTGTTTGCGGAGCTCCTTTTGAAGTTGTAAAGAACTTCACTTATCTTGGCTCTGTGCTGTCTAATGTCAGCTCTAAAGCGGAAGAGGTGTGCAGCCGAGTTTCAAAAACCTCGTCTATCGTCAGAAGGCTCAACAATCTCTGGAGAATGCCACATATATCTAGGCGCACGAAGATGCGAATTTCTAATGCAACCGTAAGCTTGGTTCTCCTCTATGAAGCAGAAACCTGGCCTCTCAAACCAACAATCCTCGGCATGATAAACGTCAGCCAGACGAAACAGCTCCGTCGGATTGAGGGACTTCGATGGGACAATTTTGTAAGCAACGCTCGCACTCACCTCCCAAGTGCCATTCTCCGTCCAAATAATGCACCGTACTCTCAGATGGTTCGGACACCTCCTGCGCATGCCGAAAACAACCCCAGCCCGAATAGTCTATACGATTTTGACGCTAAAGCTCATGGCTGGTCTCTCCCGAGGGGCAGACCTAAGACAAGGTGGACGGTTAGCCTCAACAAATTCCTTGAGATAGCTAACATTGCTGTCGACGAGGCCCCACTAATAGCATCAGACCGGTCAGCCTGGAGGAGCAGAGTGGCGACGCTCTCTACGCCGCCCCCAATGCGGCAGGAGCCTTAAGTCAAAGTAAGTCAAGTCATATAAGGTTTTTATAGAAGGTGTTGTTGTAAAAACTTCAAGAAAGGCTTATCCGACTGGAAAATCAAAGGGCTAGTGCCTTTTTTAAGAGTCGAAAGTAATTGGAGGGTGACTACCCCCCCACGCCAATAATTCACCCAAGAACATCCAATCAAAATTTTGAGATAGCCATTTTGTTCAGCGTAGTTGATTTTCAGATAGAAAATATGTTTTTGAGGAGGACACTCCCCCAGAACCATCGGGGCAAGGGTTGTAAGTTATGCCCTCGGGGTATATAAGGTTTTATAGAAGGCGTTGTCGTAGAAACTTCAAAAAAGGCTCATTCGATTGGAAATTCAAAGGCTAGTGCCCTTTTTAATAGTTGAAAGTAATTGGACGGCAAAAAACCCCCCTTTCACGCCCACCTTTTCTCCAAACACATCCAATCAAAATTTTGGGATAGCCATTTTGTTCAACGTAGTTTTAAGTTCTGCAATTAGGTCTTTGAGGATGACAACCCCCTCACAGCCCTCAGGACAAGAGTTGTAGGTTATACCCTGGGGGCATATAAAGTTTTTATAGAACGCGTTGTCTCAGAAACTTCAAAAAGGGCTCATTCGATTAGAAAGAGAAATGGCTTGTGCCCTTTTTAATAGTCGAAAGTAATTGGAAGGCAACTAACACCCCTTCCACGCCCACCATTTCCCCAAACACATCCAATCAAAATTTTATAGATAACCATTTTGTTCCCCGCAGTTAAAGTTAAGGAAATTATACCTTTGAGCAGGACACTCCCCCCACAGTCTTCAGAGGGTTATAAGTTATGCCATGGGGGTATATAAGTTTTTATTGAAGTCTTTGTCGTAGAAACTTGAAAAAGGGCTCATTCGATTTGAAATTCAAAGGTCTAGTGCCTTTTTTAATAGTCGAGGGCAACTAGCCCCCCTCTCTAGCCCATCATTCCCCCAAACACATCCAATCAAAATTTTGAGATAGCCATTTTGTTCAGCGTAGTTGATTTCCAGATAGAAAACATGTTTTTGAGGAGGACTCTCCCCCCAAAACCCTCAGGGCAAGGGTTTAACGTTATACCCTGGGGGAATATAAGGTTTTTATAGAAGGTGTTGTCGTAGAAACTTCAAAAAAGGCTCATTGGATTGGAAATTCAAAGAGTTAGTGCCCTTTTTAATAGTCAAAAGTGATTGGAGGGCAACTAGCCCCCCCTCGCCCATAATTTTTCCAGAAACATCCAATCAAAATTTTGAGATAGCCATTTTGTTGAGCGTAGTTGATTTCCAGATAGTCAATATGTTTTTGAGGAGAACACTCCCCCAGAGCCCTCAGGGCAAGGGTTTTAAGTTATGCCCTGGGGGCACATAAGGTTTTTATAGAAGGCGATGTCGTAGAAACTTCAAAACAGGCTCATTTGATTGGAAATTCGAAGGGCTAGTGCCCTTTTTATTAGTCGAAAGTGATTGGATGGCAACTAGCCCCCCCCCCCCACGCCCATCATTCCCACAAACACATCCAATCAAAATTTTGAGGTAGCTATTTTGTTTAGTGTAGTCGATTTCCAGATAGAAAACATGTTTTTGAGGAGGACACTCCCCCACGACCCTCAGGACAAGGGTTCTAAGTTATGCCCTGGGGGCATATAAGGCTTCTACAGAAGGTGCTGTCGTAGAAACTTCAAAACAGGCTCATTCGATTGGAAATTCAAAGGGCTAGTGCGCTTTTTAATAGTTGAAAGTGATTGGAGGGCACCTAGCCCCCTCCCCCCCAATACGCCATCATTCTCCCAAACACAACCAATCTAAATTTTGAGATAGGCATTTTGTTCAGAGTTGGCTAGTTGATTTCCAGATAGAAAATATATTTTTGAGAAGGACGCTCCCCCACAACACTCAGAGCAAGGGTTTTAAGTTACGCCCTGGGGGCATATAAGGTTTTTATAGAAGGCGTTGCCGTGAAAACCTCAAAATAGGCTCATTCGATTGTAAATTCAAAGGGCTAGTGCCCTTTTTAATAGTCAAAAGTGATTGGAGGGCAAACTGACCCCCTCCTCCCACGCCCATCATTCCCTCAAAAATATCTAATCAAAATTTTGATATAGCTATTTGTTCAGCGTACGCTAGTTGATTTCCAAATAGAAAATATTTTTTTTAGGAGGACGCTCCCCCACAACCCTTCCCCACATAAGGTTTTTACAGAAGGCGTTGTCGTAGAAACTTCAAAGCAGGCTCCTTCGACTGGAAATTCAAAGGCTAGTGCCCTTTTTATTAGTCGAAAGTGATTGGAGGGCAACTAGGCCCCCCCCCCACACGCCGATCAATCCCCAAGCGCATCCAATCAAAATTTTCTTCAGTGTAGTTGATTTCCTGATAGAAATATGTTTCGAGGAGAACACTCCCGCACAACCCTCAAGGCAAGGGTTTTAAGTTAAGCCCTGGGGGCATATAAGGTTTTTATAGAAGGCGTTTTCGTAGAAACTTCAAAACAGGCTCATTCGATTGGAAACTCAAAGGGCTACTGCCCTTTTTTATAGTCAAAAGTGATTGAAGGGCAACTAGCCCCCCCCCCCCGCCCATCATTCCCCCAAACACATCCAATCAAAATTTTAAGATACCCATTTTGTTCAGCGTAGTTGATTTCCAGATAGAAAATATGTTTTTCAGGAGGACACACCCCCGCAACCCTCAGGGCAAGGGTTTTAAGTTATGCCCTGGGGGCATATAAGGTTTTAATAGAAGGCATTGTTGTAGAAACTTCAAAAAAGCTCATTCTATTGGAAATTCAAAGGGCTAGTACCCTTTTTTATAGTCGAAAGTAATTGGAGGGCAACTAGCCCCCCCCCCCCACACCCATCATTCCCCCCAAATACATCCAATCAAAATTTTGAGATAGCCATTTTGTTCAGCGTAGTTGATTTCCTGATAGAAAATATGTTTTTGAGGAGGACAAACCCCCACCATCCTCAGGGCAAGGATTTTAGGTTATGCCCTGGTGGCAAATAAGGTTTTTATAGAAGGCGTTGTCGTAGAAACTTCAAAACAGGCTCATTCGATTGGAAATTCAAAGAGATAGTACCTTTTTTAATAGTCGAAATTGATTGGAGGGCAACTAGCCCCCCCTCCACGCCCATCATTCCCCCAAAAACATCCAATCAAAATTCTGAGATAACCATTTTGTTCAGCGTAGCTGATTTCCAGATAGAAAATATGTTTTTGAGGGGGACACTCCCCCATAACTATCAGGGCAAGGGTTTTAAGTTATGCCCTGGGGGCATGTAAGGTTTTTATAGTAGGCGTTGTCGTAAAAACTTCAAAACAGGCTCAATCGATTGGAAATTCAAAGGGCTAGTACCCTTTTTAATAGTCGAAAGTGATTGGAGGGCAACTAGCCCCCCCCACGCCTTTCATTCCCCCAGACACATCCAATGAAAATTTTGAGGTAGCCATTTTGTTCAGCGTAGTTGATTTCCTGAAAGAAAATATGTTTTTGAGGAGGACACTCTCCCATATCCCTCAGGGCAAGGGTTTTAATTTATGCCCTGGGGGTATATAAGGTTTTTAAAGAAGACGTTGTCTTAGAAACTTCAATAAAAGCTCATTCGACTGGAAATTCAAAGAGCTAGTGCCCTTTTTAATAGTAGAAAGTGATTGGAGGGCAACTAGCCCCCCCCCCCCCACCCGTCATTCCCCCAAACACATCCAATAAAAATTTTGAGATATCCATTTTTTTCAGTGTAGTTGATTTCCAGATAGAAAACGTATTTTTGAGGAGGACACTCCCCTACAACCCTCAGGGCAAGGATCATAAGTTATGCCCTGGGGGCATATAAGGTTTTTTAGAAGGCGTTGTCGTAGAAACTTCAAAATAGGCTCATTCGATTTGAAATTCAAAGGGCTAGTGCCCTTTTTAATAGTCGATAGTGATTGGAGGGCAACTAGCCCCCGCCCATCATTCCCCCAAACACATCCAATCAAAATTTTGAGATAGCTATTTTGTTAAGCGTAGTAGAATTCCAGATATAAAATATGTTTTTCAGGGGGACGCTCCCCCACAACCTTCAGGGCAAGGGTTTTAAATTATGCCCTGGGGGTATATAAGGATTTTACAGAAGGCGTTGTCGTAGAAACTTCAAAAGGGGCTCATTTGATTTGAAATTCAAAGAGCTAGTGCCCTTTTTAATAGTCGAAAGCAATTGGAGGGCAACTAGCCCCCCCCCCACTTATTACTCCCCCTAACACATCCAATCAAAATTTTGAAATAGCTATTTGTTCAGCGTACGCTAGTTGATTTCCAGATAGAAAATATGTTTTTGATGAGGACACTCCCCCACAACCCTCAGGGTAAGGGTTTTAAGTTATGCCGTAGGGGCATATAAGGTTTTTATAGAAGGCGTTGTCTTAAAAAATTCAAAAAAGACTCATTCGATTGGAAATTCAAAGGCCTTTTGACCTTTTTAATAGTCGAAAGCAATTGGAGGGCAACTAGACCTCCCCCGCCCATTACTCCCCCAAACACATCCAATCAAAATTTTGAGATAGCCATTTTGTTCAGCGTAGTTGATTTCCAGATAGTAAATATATTTTTGATGAGGATACTCCCCCACAACCCTCAGGGCAAGGGTTTTAATTTATGCCCTGGGGGCATATGAGGTTTTTATAGAAGGTGTTGTCGTAGAAACTTCAAAAAAAGCTCATTGGATTGGAGACTCAAAGGGCTGATGCCCTTTTTAATAGTCGAAAGTGATTGAAGGGCAACTAGCCCCCCCCCCCCGCGCCCCTCATTCCCCCATCATTCCACAAGGGTTTTAAGTTATACCCTGGGGGCATATAAGGTTTTTATAGAAGGCATTGTCGTGGAAACTTCAAAATATGCTCATTCGATTGTAAATTCAAAGGGCTAGTGCCCTTTTTAATAGTCAAAAGTGATTGGAGGGCAAACTGAACCCCCCCCCCCCACGCCCATCATTCCCCCAAAAACATCTAATCAAAATTTTGAGATAGCTATTTGTTCAGCGTACGCTAGTTGATTTCCAGATAGAAAATATGTTTTTGAGGAGGACACTCCCCCACAACCCTCCCCCACATAAGGTTTTTATAGAAGGTGTTGTCGTAGAAACTTCAAAACAGGCTCATTCGATTAGAAATTCAAAGGCGTAGTGCCCTTTTTAATAGTCGAAAGCAATTGGAGGACAACTAGACCCCCCCCCGCCCATTACTCCCCCAAACACCACCAATCAAAATTTTGAGATAGCCATTTTGTTTAGCGTAGCTGTTTTTCACATATAAAATATGTTGTTGAGGAGGACACTCCCCCACAACCCTCAGGGCAAGGGTTGTAAATAATAAAACACAGCAGGTGCAGCCGTTTGGCATAGACCTTGCTGGAAGAGTTCTTTCAGACGTCGACTTTGCCGACGACGTAGCGCTAATATGCGAAAACTTTAGTGACCTCAAAACTACACTGGAAACACTGGCCTCTGCGGCTGAGAAAATTGGTCTGAAAATAAATTGATCGAAGACCAAGATAATACCCATTGAGAAAACGCCATCCAACCCCCTGTCATCTGTGGAAATTTGTGATCAAACTATAGAGGTAGTCAAGCAGTTTACCTACCTTGGTTCAATTGTCTGCTGAAACGGATGCCTATATGCCGAAATATCAGCAAGAGCGGCAAAAGCAAACTCTGTCTTCGGTCACCTTCTAAAAACAGTGTTCCATAAACCCCAGATCAGCCGCCTCACCAAAGCACGAATGTATTCTGATTCGGTTGCCAGCGTTATGCTCTATTCTGCCGAGACTTGGTCGCTGACTCAGACACAGACGCTGAACACCTCCGAAAAATCGAACACTCCCGATGGTCCGACAGGGTACGAAATTCGGAAATCCTCATGTCCTTCAAACTCCCACCCCTGTCCGAGCAGCTTGAGTCTCGCTCGCTGCGTTGGTATGGTCATCTGCTCCGTCTGCCTGCCCAAACACCCGCCCGGCTCATCTTCGATTTCGACCCAGCTGCAAACAGCTGGAGGCGTCCTAGGGGAAGACCACGCACCAGATGGGCGGACGTCATCCGGGATCGGCTCGCCTCCAGAAACATCAACCTGGCTGAAGCGACAACCCTCGCCCTGAGCCGACCACTCTGGAGAAGACTGACCGCGCTGAGGACTGGTTCCCTCTACGCTGGCGACGCTGCCGAGCAAGAGCTTTAAGTAAGTAAGTAAGTGTTTGGGAGAATGAGGGGCGTGGGGGGGGGGCTAGTTGCCTCCAATCACTTTTGACTATTGAAAAGAGTACTAGCCCTGTGAATTTTCAATCGAATGAGCCTGTTTTGAAGTTTCTACGGCAACGCCTTTTATAAAAACCTTATATGCCCCCAAGGCATAACTTGAAACCCTTGCCCTGAGGGTTGTGGGGGAATGTCCTCTTCAAAAACATATTTTCTATACGGAAATCAACTACGCTGAACAAAATGGCTATCTCAATTTTTGATTGGATGTGTTTGGGGGAATGATGGGCGAGAGAGGGGGGCTAGTTGCTCTCAAATCACTTTCGACTACTAAAAAAGACACTAGACCTTTGAATTTCAAATCGAATGAGCCCTTTTTCAATTTTCTACGACAATCAGTTCAATAAAAACTTATATACCCCCAGGGCATAACTTCTAACCCTTGCTCCGAATACTGTGGGGGGATTTTCCTGCTCAAAGGTATAATTTCCTGAACTTTAACTGCGTGGAACAAAATGGCTGTCTCTAAATTTTGATTGGATATGTTTGGGGAAATGGTGGGCGTGGAAGGGGTGTTAGTTGCCTTCCAATTACTTTCGACTATTAAAAAGGGCACAAGCCATTTCAATTTCTAATCGAATGAGCCCTTTTTGAAGTTCCTACGACAACGCGTTCTATAAAAACTTTATATGCCCCCAAGGCATTACTTACAACCCTTGTCCTGAGGGGGGTTACAATCAACTACGCCCTCCTTTTTCCCAAACACATCCAATCAAATTTTTGAGATAGCCATTTTGTTCAACTTAGTTTTAAGTTCTGGAAATTAGGTCTTTGAGGATGACTACCCCCCTCACAGCCCTCAGGACAAGGGATGTAAGTTGCGCCTTTGGGGCATATAAAGTTTTTATAGAACGTGTTGTCGTGGAAATTGTCGTAGAAACTAGACTCCCCCCCCCGCCCAGCATTCCCCCAAAGACATCCAATCAAAATTTTCAGATAGCTATTTTATTCAACATAGTTGAAAGTTTTGGAAATTATGTCCTTAAGGATGAAAACCCCTCCCCCCACAGTCCTCAGGGCAGGGGTTGTAAGTTATGTCCTGGGGACATATAAAGTTTTATTGAAATCGTTGTCGTAGAAACTTCAAAAGGGCTCATTCAATTGGAAATTGAAAGGGATAGTGCCTTTTTTTATTGTTGAAAGTGATTGGATAGCGACTAACGCCGTCTCATGCCCACCATTTTCCCAAACACATCGAATTATTATTTTGACATATCCATTTTGTTTAACGTAGTTGAAAGTTCTTAAAATTTTGTCTTTTAGGATGATAACCCCCTCAGAGCCCTCTGTGCAAGGGTTGTAAGTTATGCCCTGGGGGTATACAAAGTTTTTATTGACAGCGTTGTCGTAGAAACTTCAAAAGGGCTCATTCAATTAGAAATTGAAAGGGCTAGTGCCTTTTTTAATAGTTGAAAGTGATTATCATAGGCAGCGCGCTAGTACTGCCTAAGTAAAGACCGATGTGGCCAAAATGTTTTTTTTGTTTTTTTTTTCCTCCATACCCGGGCATTTTGTATCGAAGGAATTGTCGTAGAAACTTCGAAAAGGGCTCATTCGATTGGAAATTGGAGTGGCTAGTGGCCTTTTTATAGTCGAATCACATCCAATCAAAATTTTTAAATAGCCATTGTGTTCAGCATAGTTAATTTCCAGATATAAAATATGTTTTTGAGGAGGACACTCCCCAACAACCCTCGGGCAAGGGTTTTAATTATGCCCTGGGGGCATATAAGGTTTTTTATAGAAGGCGTTGTCGTAGAAACTTCAAAACAGGCTCATTCGATTGGAAATTTAAAGGGCTAGTGCCCTTTCAATAGTCGAAAGTGATTGGACGGCACCTAGCCCTCCCCCTCACGCCCATTATTCGCCCAAACACATTCAATCTAAATTTTGACATAGGCATTTTGTTCAGCGTAGGCTAGTTGATTTCCAGATAGAAAATATGTTTTTGAGGAGGACACGTCCCACAACCCTCAGGGCAAGGGCTTTAAGTTATGCCCTGGGGGCACATAAGGTTTTTATAGAAGGTGTGTCGTAGAAACTTCAAAACAGGCTTATTCGTTGGAAATTCAAAGGGCTAGTGCCCTTTTTAATAGTCAAAAGTGGTTGGAGGGCAACTATCCCCCCACGCCCATCATTCCCCCAAGCACATCCAATCAAAATTTTGCTGAAGAAATTTGCTGAAAAAATACAAATGAATGTGCATTGTCAGTTTAATATACATGTACTGATATTAAGTAATCAAAATGTTAATATAATTTGATTTATTAAGTTTATAAAAGTAAAAGCATTTATATATTTTTTCAGTAAAGTGCATATTTTTTTCTGGCCTTGGGAAGGCATAGGGGTTTTGCGCCCAACTTATGTTAATTTCTGCTCGTTTTGAGTTTGACTCGGTTATTTATTGTAATTTCTGTTTGTTTTGGGTTTCATTTATTTATCGATGCTGATTTGTGGTATTTTCGCGCTTGGTAGATTATTTGATTTTATTTTTGCTCATTTTTTGTTTAATGGAGTTCTTTACTTTTCTTTGAAAAACTTATTTTGTGGGAAAAGTTTTTTTTAATTAATTTTACATACAATATCGCGGGGAATGGCTTGTTGCATCGATTTGGAACTATGTCCAGGATATACAAATGGTCTATCTGCAATATCCCATGAATGGCAGGGGTTGAGCTGAAACCTTTTGAATCATTGGAGGAGCAGGCAAGGTGCCCGGTCACCAGTCGTCTGTGACTGGTCGCCTTTCAACCGGTAAACTGTTCTTTGGTCAACCGGAATGTTTCTAACTACAATTCATTTTTATTTATTTATTTCTTTTATCATTAATTATTCTTTTGTTTTGTTTTTAGGAGAGGGGATAAGGATGGCTGGTAGTGATTGTGTATGCAGGGTTTTATAAAGGGTAATGTCTACCCATACAAGTTTTGTAAACATCAGGTTTTGTTGTTAATGTGCTTTATTTCTTTTAATAAAACCCTTTTTTCTAAAAAAAACTTTCTTATTATCTACGGTGCAATTTATAATTCATTTAAGGTTGAATAGTGAAGTAAATCAAAAGACACTAAGTGATACAAGGTTATCAAATATCATATCGGTAATGTCTGTGGAATTACGTAATAGCTGTGTAATAGCTGAAAATTTCTTGAACTTTAAGGGTTCAAAACGGTCGTTAAGTTTTGACACGGGAGGGAGGATTCAGAGAGAGGATGGGCCTAAAACTTTTTTTTGATGATTTACCAATACGTTTTTGCACTACAAGAATCTATGGAACCTATGATTTATTTAAAATTGATTAGCGAGGTAAATCAAAAGACACTATGCTTTGTCAGGTAATAAGAATACTGTTTCTGCAATACTCTGGGAAAGACTTTGGGGGCAAAATTGACAATTTTAGTTGTCTTTAAGGAGGGGGGAATGAAGCTTGAGCCAGGGCTCAAGGGAGGAGGCAGGGGGAAAGGAATATTCCCAGTGAAGTAAGAATTTAGACCTAAGACTTGATGTGTACCCAGGTAGTCAAAATAGGGTACGTGTATTATCTCTGGAACAGCTCGGAGGGTCAAATCAAAACTTTCAGAGGGTGCTGTGAGGACAAGCTGACCTTAAACTTTGGCTTGTGAGGGGAGCAAAGGTAAATAAAAAGAAACTATGAACTCAGAATATAAAAATGACCTATCTGCAACATTCCGTCAACGACAGGGAGGATCGAGCTAAGACTCTTGAAATATTGGGGGAGTAGGCCTGTCGACTTCGTATTTTGTGTTAGAAAGGAAACAGCTATCTTGGGGATGACTCGGGGCTCAAGTTAAAGTTTCAGGGGGCGTTTGGGAGAGGCAAGTGGAATTCAAATATTACATTTGGGGGAAGAAACAACACTAACAAAAAATTTGGTTTTTTAAACATTCAATTATCCGAAAAAACGCCGACAATTTGTCCTTGAAAGCTTGGAAATTACATCCGTAAGCTACTGGACCAAGGAAATCCTTGAAAAACAAACTAGAGAGAAATTAAGTACTGCACATATACACATTTGGAAATTTATTAAGATGTCCTAGAAGCATGTATGTTAATAAGAAATTCGAAACTAGTAAAAAATATAATGAGACCTTACAATCTACTGAAACAAATTGATTTACCATATATTCCACTGCAGATACTAGCTGGAGAAATCCCAATCTCGCCTCATTTTCGGGTAGAGCTCCACCAGTCATTATCTGATTATATAGTTCTCCACAAGGAGCATAATCCATAACTAAATGGACACGACTCAATGTCTCAACAACTTCAAATAATCTATAAGGAATTATAAATTATTATACACCAATCACTCAAATCTAAAAAGTAAGACAAATTAAATGAAACAATTCGATCTGGAATGAAATAGCTAAGCAAATCAGCTTATTTGTCTCTTAGTTAAGACTTAAAGGTACTTATAGTATTTTTTTTCAATTGACACATTCGTTATGTCACTCAATGTAGATTACTTTCAGTTATTTGTATTGAAAATTGTATTTTTAAGTTAAAAGTGCAACAGAAACAGTTAAAATCTCGTTAATCAGCAATTCTCAATAATCAGAAAATTATAGAAATCAGAAATAAGCAAAAATCAGACTAACTTAATCCTTTCTGAATTGTTTCATCATAAATGAGGTCTGTTTCACAATATGTATTGTTTCAACTTTTATATGGGAAAAGTGTTTTTTACTATTATTTGTAAATACAATTTACTTTAAAGTCTTAACCACTTAATACTTCGACTTTTAAGACTTCGTTATTGATGAGCTCTACAATGATTTTGATTTGGTCTGTTTACAGGAGCATCTTCTTACAGACTTTAGCATCAACGTTTTGCGTCGGAGCCTTCATCATGATGCGTTTTTTACTACTGCCAGAACTACAAGAGGCCGCCCGTCCGGCGGGCTAGCTTGTGTTTTTAAGCGCAATCCTAATTTGGTTTCGCCGGTGATTTTTTTACTCGGATGAGTTTTTTTGGCTGTTCGTATGGGCACTATAATTTTCATTAATTTTTAAGTTAAAAGTGCAACAGAAACAGTTAAAATCTCGTTAATCAGCAATTCTCAATAATCAGAAAATTATAGAAATCAGAAATAAGCAAAAATCAGACTAACTTAATCCTTTCTGAATTGTTTCATCATAAATGAGGTCTGTTTCACAATATGTATTGTTTCAACTTTTATATGGGAAAAGTGTTTTTTACTATTATTTGTAAATACAATTTACTTTAAAGTCTTAACCACTTAATACTTCGACTTTTAAGACTTCGTTATTGATGAGCTCTACAATGATTTTGATTTGGTCTGTTTACAGGAGCATCTTCTTACAGACTTAAGCATCAACGTTTTGCGTCGGAGCCTTCATCATGATGCGTTTTTTACTACTGCCAGAACTACAAGAGGCCGCCCGTCCGGCGGGCTAGCTTGTGTTTTTAAGCGCAATCCTAATTTGGTTTCGCCGGTGATTTTTTTACTCGGATGAGTTTTTTTTGGCTGTTCGTACGGGCACTATAGTTTTTATTAATTCTTATCTGGCTAGATATGCTAAAGCTCGTAACATGTTGAAGTTTTTAGTGGAAAAAATTCTTTCTATTTCTCTAGATTATATGATTATTGGTGACTTCAATACGGATATAAATAACTCAAGAGTAAGAAGTAATTTTTTGTTAGATTGCCTTCCATCTTATCATATTATACCCAACTCATCCGTTTTCTTACATTCACCATTCAGGCAGTAAGAGCAATATTGATCACATTATTTGCTCACCTAGTATTACTACATCAATAGTGTTTGTACATCCTGAAGAACAAGACTTAGACCATCTCCCTATCTCTCTTACTCTTACGCTGCAAGTATTACTCCCTGCAAGTATTTGTAAAGTACCCTGGTCTTGAAAATGGTTTGAAAAAAGTAATAGGAAGAAAGCTGATGTTCCTCTCTATGCGTTTACACTAACAAGCCTGCTGCCTGCTATACGAGTTCTCTATCATCTGCTCCAGAGCTCTATACAAGTGAATTTCAAAAAGAAGCTGGATTGCTATTATAATCAAATAATTAAATGTCTAAAAGATACCGAGGTAGTTGCAGTGCCGCTGCAACGTGATAGATGTGGTACGCAAAAACCTATTTTGTCTTTAGATCCTAATTTAAAAACTTTGAAAAATAAAGATAAATTTTGGTTAAGAGCCTGGAATGAATGTGATAGACCTCCTTATGGAATTGTATCTGACCTTAAGCGTAAGACGCGCAGTGAATATAAAAAATATCTTAAGTCAATGCGTTATTGAGGTATGGATTTTCCAGTGTCAAAGAGAGAATGGCGAAAAGTTATTAATTCTGAGTCGATTAGAAGTGATGTCTTCCTGCATCTGCTTGGCATGGCCATTACTCGTCTATTTTTTCTAATTTTAATTACCGTGTGCATTCTTTGTATACTCATTCTCTTTCTGCTATTTTTAGTACCCCTCTATCCCAGCGTCTTTGTGTTCCAATTTCTCTTTCATCCGTAGTTGAAGCAATTAAGGAACTTAAATCAGATAATGTTGATAATGAGGGTATATCTAGATTTCACCTTTTATTAGATTGTTCCCCCCTTATTGACCATATACACCTACTTCTCCAGATGTGTATTTGTACTTCTAGTGTACCGGATAGTTTTTTGTGTGGTACTGTCTCTTCAATTTTAAAGAAGGGAAATTCTCCTTTAATTTGCTCTTCTTGCCGACCTATTACTGTCTCTTGCACTTTTAGTAAAGTTCTTGAGCATGTAGGCTATTACTACCTTTTATGACTAATAATATGCTTGAGAGAGATAACCAGTTTGGATTTAAGCCCGGATTAGGTTGTCAACACGCACATCGTGTGTTATCTTCTTTGCTCCTTGAAAATTCTTCTAAGGGAAGGAGTATATATTTTTGTACTTTAGATTCATCAAAAGCTTTTGATAGTGTATGTCATAGTCAACTTTTTTCTGCTCTTCGTGGTTGCAGTGTCAATTAAACGGTTATTTTGCTTCTTCAGTTACTGGTACTCTAATTCTTTTCTTCAGCTGAAATCTGTGCCAGCATCTATTATTAAATTGAAAAGAGGTTTAAGGCAAGGTGGAGTTTTATCTCCGACCAAGGGCGGATCCAGAATGTTTTTTCAGGGGGGGGGTTCTAATTTTTGACTCAGTTTTCGACTAATTTTACTGATTTTTTACCTAGGTTTTACTAATTTTCGACTTATTTTCAACTCGGTCAAATATTTCGGGGGAGGGGGGGTTCAAACCGGGCAACCCCCCCCCCTTGGATACGGCTTTGTCTCCGACCCTATTTAATTTATGTATTTCTGGAGTTCTGGCAAAGATATCGGCTACCTATCTCTCCGGTTTTTCTGATGTTTCATACCTGGCTTACGCTGATGATCTGCTTCTTATAAGCCATACTAAAACTGGTTTATCTAATATGGTTTCTTGTGTTGCCACTTCTTTTTCAGACATAGGCTCTTAATGTAGATAAATGTAAATTTCTTTCTTTTAATAACACTTCTAGTACTTCCCTTCGCTGTAGTGGGTTTACTATCCCTCTCGTAGATTCTCTTCGATGGCTCGGTATTTCTATTACTAATAGTCTTCCGAGCTTGCGCCAGCGCACAGTCTCAGATATTAATATGAAAATTAAATAAGGATATGCTAAGATTGTTGCCAATAGAGATAAATATAATAAACTCGCTTTGGCCAAGCTCTACTCAACTTTTTGTGACCATTCATTTCTTTTTGCTTCTGGAATTTTTCTCCTTCTTAAGAAAAATGAGTTAAGAAGAATCTGGATATATTATTTTAGATTTTGTAAATTTTTGTTGTTTCTTCCACCTTGGACCAAAAACCGGGTAATTATTAATAAGTTTCTTGTTTCTAATATTACTGAAAAACGGGAAGCACTACACAGAAAACTTTCAAATATTGCTTGTATTCATTTTTTTCCGCACCATCACCTTATCAGTTTTTTTCAGTCGTAAGTTTTTTTCTTTTATTTGTTTAGCTGTGTTTCTCTGTTTGGTCACTCTACATTTTTTAGTATTGTAAAGAGTGAGTAAAAATCAAATAATAATAATAATAATGACACCTTGTGTCCATATTTCTGCATATTACTGCTTATTAGATTCTGCAAGTTGTGAGTTTTTTCTCTCTTCTTCTTTTCCCCCTCCTTTCATGTTATTTCTTTTTTGTTTTACTTTCTTTTAAATTTTTATGTTTTACTCTGTAACTGATAATCTTTGATTTCTATACTGATTTGTGTTGCATTTTATGTGTTTTTCCTCGTGATACTCCACGTATTGTACCTCTGTACAGTGTGGGTTAGAAATAAATAAATAAATAATAATAATAATAATAATAATAATAATTTATGTTTTTTAATTTTGAAATGTTTCTATGAATATTATAAGAGATAAATTTTTTTTTTATTTTGCATTGAATTGTTATTTTGATTTGCTTTCTGAATTTTGTTATAATTAAATCTTTGTATTGTATTTTTATTGTAGAAAAATCCTCTCATTATTACGTTTCGTAAAACATATTGTCTAAAATTGAATATTAACAAACCAACTTTTAACTGAATTTTCTCAATTTTCTCCTCGGTTTCCTAAGTGTGTCATTTTATTATTCTGCAGCATGGTTAATCTTCACATACTTTAAGGGAATTAAATAAATAAAAAAGTTTTTTTTTAACTGAAAGTAAGGAGCGACATTAATACTTAAAACGAACAGAAATTATTCCGTATAAGAAAGGGGCTGCCCCCTCCTCAACCCCTCCATCTTTACGCTAAAGTTTTTTATTGTTTAAAAAAACATAAGTTGTGAGATAGAGTCAAACTTTGGCGTAAAAGAGTGAGGGGTTGAGGAGGGGGCAGATATACGGAATAATTTCTGTTCGGATCTTATTGTTGGTGTATGAGGAATTTGGATATTTAGAGAACTACGGAGTTGATAATTTGACCGATCAGAAACAAAAGAAGAGGTAAACCTAAGGGACCTAGGAATATCACCATGGAGCTGAAGAAAAGGGAAAGACGCACAGGAAAGAATATAAAGTTTTTTAATATCAAGTAACGGTTTAGTTGCCGAACAATTTACATCCTGGATAATATTTATAGCTTTATCATAAGCATTCGAAAGCGGTTTGAGAAAAGAAGGGAAAGTAGACATCCAAATGACTGAACAATAGGAAACATAAGAATGAATTAAGCTATGAAATAGGATTCTTAGAATTGGTCCTGAAAATATATATTTTAGTTTTCTTAGGATATCGAGGTTTCTGCATACATTCATTTTAATCAAATCAATATGGTGTTTAAAAGATAAATTTTCATCTATGAGGATACCTAGGAAACGGACATGGCCATCCTTTGGTCTACTAATAAAGTCTTTGGATATATGAATTTCAGATAATTAAGGACAAGCCTGGGATATACGGGAAAAAACTAAAAGACTAGTCTTAGAAACATTTAAGGCAAGAGAGTTAGCATCAAACCAAATTGAAATTCTCTCAAAGAGGTCCACTAACGTGTACGACCCACATCCTCTGTTCTCCCAGAAGTAATAAGGGTGGTATCATCGGCAAAAGTAACAAGAGAATCCGAGGTATGCAAACTATAGTTATGGGTAAGGGAGACTGTTGGATGACATAGACGACAGCAATAAAGCGGATTTTTATTTCTAACTGCAAAAATTAGGTCATTTATATAAATTAAAAACAGTGCCGGCCCTAAAACTGACCCTTGAGGGGGGTTAGTTGCCCTCAAATCACTTTTGACTATTGAAAAGGTCACTAGACCTTTGAATTTCCAGTCGAATGAGCCCTTTTTCTAGTTTCTAGGACAAAGATTTCAATAAAAACTTATATGCCAGCTGGGCATAACTTATAACCCTTTCCCTGAAAACTGTGGGGGGAGTGTCCTGCTCAAAGGTATAATGTCCTGAACTTTGAACTGCGTGGAACAAAAAGGCTATCTCAAAATTTTGATTGGATGTGTTTTGGGAAATGGTGGGTATTGAAGGGGTATTAGTTGCCTTTCAGTCCCTTTCGATTATTAAAAAGGGCACTAGCCGTTTGAGTTTCCAACCGAATGAGCCCTTTTTTAAGTTTCTACGACAACACATTCTATAAGAACCTTATGCACCCCCAGGGCAAAACTTACAGCCCTTGCCCTGAGGGCTGTGGGGGGGAGGGGTTGTCATCCTCAAAGACTTAATTTCCAGAACTTTTAACTACGTTGAACAAAATGGCTATCTTAAAATTTTGATTGGTTGTGTTTTGGGAAATCGTAGGCGTGGAAGGCGTGTTAGTTGCCTTCCAATCACTTTCGACTATTAAAATGGGCAACAGCCACATTGATTTCCAATTAAATGAGCCCTTTTCGAAGTTTCTACGACATCCTCTTCGATATGAAGTGCCCTGATCTAAAGGAAAAAAATTATAAATAATACATTGTGCCAACATCGTTTTTATATGCCCCCAGGGAATAACTTACAACCCTTGCCTTGAGGGTCTTGGGGGAGTGACCTCCTCAAAAAATATTTTCTATCCAGAAATCAACTACGCTAATGAAAATGGCTGTGGGGGAGTGTCCTCCTCAAAAACATAATTTCTATGTGGAAATCAACTACGCTGAACAAAACGGCTATCTCAAAATTTTGATTGTATGTGTTTGGGGAAAAGGTGGGCGTGGAAGGGGTGTTAGTTGCCTTCCAATCACTTTCGAATATTAAAAAGGACACAAGCCACACCGATTCCCAATTAAATGAGCCCTTTTTGAAATATCTACAACAACATAATATAAGCTTTATATGCCCCCAGGGCATAACTTTCAACCCTTGAACTGAGCGCTTTGATTGGCTTATCATCCTAAAAGACCTAATTTCCAGGACTTTCGACTACGTTGAACAAAATGGTTATCCCAAAATTTTGATTGGATGTGAATTGGGAAATGGTGGGCATGAGAGTGGGGTTAGTTGCCCTTCAATCGCTTTCGGCTATTAAAAGAGCACTAGCCCTTTCAATTTCCCACTGAATGAGCCCTTTTTGAAGTTTCTACAACATCGCTTTCTATATAAACCTTATATACTCCCAGGGCATAACTTACGACCCTTGCCCTGAGGGTTGTGGGGGTGGAGGTGTTGTCATCCTTAAATACCTAATTTCCAGAACTTTCAACTATGTTGAATAAAATGGGTGTCAAAAAATTTTGATTGGATGTGTTTGGGGAAAAGGTGGATGAGAGAGGGGGGCTAGTTGCCCTCAAATCACTTTCGAGATTATTAAAAAGGGCACTAGCCCTTTGAATTTCCGATCTAATGAGCCCTTCTTCAAGTTTCTACGACAACGATTTCAATAAAATCTCATATGCCCCCAGGGAATAACTTTTAACCCTTGCCCTGAAGACTCTGGGGGGAGTGTCCTGCTCAAAGGTATAATTTCCTGAACTTTAAACTGCACGGAACAAAAAGGCTATCTCAAAATTTTGATTCGACGAGTTAGAGGAAATGGTGGTCGTGGAAGGGGTGTTAGTTGTCTTCCAATCGCTTTCGACTATTAAAAAGGGCACAAGCCATTTCAATTTCCAATCGAATGAGCCCTTTTTGAAGTTTCTACGACAACTCATTCTATAAAAACCTTAAATGCCCCCAGGGCATCACCTACAACCCTTGCCCTGAGGGCTGTAGGGGGGGGTGTCATCTTCAAAGACCTAATTTCCAGAACTTTTATCTACGTTGAGCAAAATGGCTATCTTAAAAATTTTGATTGGATGTGTTTGGGGAAACGGTGGGCGAGGAAGGGGTGTTAGTTGCCTTCCAATCACTTTCGACTATAAAAAGGGCACTAGCCATTTAAATTTCAAATCGAATGAGCCCTCTTTGAAGTTTCTACGACATCTCATTCTATAAAAAACTATATGCCCCCAGGGCATAACTTAAAACCTTTGCCCTGAGGGTTGTGGGGGAGTTTCCTCCTCAAAAACACATTTTTTATCTTGAAATCAACTACGCTGAACAAAGTGGCTATCTCAAAATTTTGATTGGATGTGTTTGGGGGGACGATGGTCGTAGGGGGGGGGCTAGTTGCCCTCCAATCACTTTCGACTATTGAAAAGGGCACTAGCCCTTTGAATTTCCAATCGAATGAGCCCTTTTTGAAGTTTCTACGACAACTCATTCTATAAAAACCTTAACTGCCCCCAGGGCATCACCTACAACCCTTGCCCTGCGGGCTGCAGGGGGGGGGGTGTCATCTTCAAGACCTAATTTCCAGAACTTTTATCTACGTTGAACAAAATGGCTGTCTTAAAAATTTTGATTGGATGTGCTTCGGGAAATGGTGGGTGGGGAAGGGGTGTTAGTTGCCTTCCAATCACTTTCGACTATTAAAAAGTGCCCAAGCCACTCCGATTTCCAGTTGAATGAACCCTTTTTGAAATTTCTTCAACAACTTTCTACATATGCCTTATATGCCCCTAGGGCATAACTTACAACCCTTGCATTGGGCTCTGATGGGGTTATCATCCTAAAAGACATAATTTTCAGAATTTTTAACGACATTGAACAAAATGGGTATCTCAAAATTTTGGTTGGATGTGTTTAGAGATATTTTAGCCGTGAGAGGGGGATTAGTCGCTCTCCAGTTACTTTTGACAGTTTATAAGGCCCTATCCCTTTGAATTTCCAATCACCCGAGCCCTTTTGAAGTTCCTACAACACTTTTTATAAAAACCTTATGTACCCCCAGGGTATAGCTTACGACCCTTGCCCTGAGGGCTATAGGGGTGGAGGTGTTGTCATCCTTAAATACCTAATTTCCAAAACTTTCAACTATGTTGAATAAAATGGGTATCAAAATTTTTTGATTGGATTTGTTTGGGGAAAAGGTGGGTAAGAGGGGGGGGGGTTTACTTGCCCTCAAATCACTTTTGAGACTATTAAAAAGGGGACTAGCCCTTTGAATTTCCAATTCAATGAGCCCTTCTTCAAGTTTCTATGACAAAAATTTCAATAAAAACTTATATGTCCCCAGGGCACAACTTAAAACCCTTGCCCTGAAGACTCTGGGGGGAGTGTTCTAATCAAAGATATAATTTCCTGAATTTTAAACTGCGTGGAAAAAATGGCTATCTCACATTTTCTATTGGATGTTTTTGGGGAAATGGTGGGCGTGCAAGGGGTGTTAGTTACCTTCCAATAACTTTCGACTATTAAAAAGAGCATTAGCCATTTCAATTTCCAACCGATTGAGCCCTTTTTGAAGTTTCTACGACAACGCGTTCTATAGAAACCTTATATGCCCCAAGGGCATAACTTGCAAACCTTGCGTTGAGGGCTGTGGGGGAGTTGTCATCCTCAAAGATCTAATTTCCAGAACTTTTAACTACGTTGAACAAGATGGCTCTCTTAAAAATTTTTATTGGATGTGTTTGGGGAAAAGGGGGGCCTGAGAGGGGGGTTAGTTGCCCTCCAATTACTTTCGACTATTAAAAAGGGCACCAGCCCTTTGAATAACTAGTCGAATGAGCCTTCTTTGAAGTTTCTAGGACAACAATTTCTATAAAAACCTTAAATGCCCCCAGGGCATAACTTACAACCTTTGCCCTGAGGGAGTTTCCTCCTCAAAAACATAATTTCTATCTGGAAATCAACGACGCTGAAAAAAATGGCTATCTAAAAATTTTGATTGGATGTGTTTAGGAAAAAGGAGGGCGCGAGAGGGGGGTTAGTTGCCCTCAAATCACTTCGACTATTGAAAAGGGCACTAGACCTTTGAATTTCCAGTCGAATGATCCCTTTTTGAAGTTTCTACGACAACACATTCTATAAAAAACTTATATGCCCCCAGGGACTAACTTACAACCACTGCCCTGAGGGCAGTGGGGGGGGGGGTGTCATCCTCAAAGACCTAATTTCCAGAACTTTTAACTACGTTGAACAAAATGGCTATCTTGGAATTTTGATCGGATGTGTTTCGGGAAATGGGCGCGGAAGGGTTGTTAGTTGCCTTCCAATCACTTTCGACTATTAAAAAGGGCACAAGCCACTCCGATTTCCAATTGAATGAGCCTTTTCGAAGTTTCTACGACAACTTCTTCGATACGAAGTCCCCTGATCTAAAGGAAAAAATAATAAATAATACGTTGTGCCAACATCGTTCTTATATGCCCCCAGGGCATAACTTACAACCCTTGCCCCGAGGGTTGTGGGAGAGTGTCCTCCTCAAAAACATATTTTCTATGTGGAAATCAACTACGCTGAACAAAATGGAAATCTCAAACTTTTGACGGGATATTTTTTGGAAAATGGTGGGCGTGAAAGGAGTGTTAGTCGCCTTCAGATTGATTTCGACTATTAGAAAAGGAACAATCCACTCTGATTTCCAATTGAATGAGCCCTTTTTGACGTTTCTAAGACAACTTCTTCTATACGAAGTGCCCTGGTCTAAAGAAAAAAAATAATAAATAATACATTGTGCCAACATCGTTCTTATATGCCCCCAGGGCATAACTTAAAACCCTTGCCCTGAGGGTTGTGGGGGAGTGACCTCCTCAAAAACATATTTTCTATCAGAAAATCAACTACGCTGAACAGAATGGCTATATCAAAATTTTGATTGGATGTGTTTGGGGGAATGATGGGCGTGGAAGAGGTGTTAGTTGCCTTCCAATCACCTTCGACTATTAAAAAAGGCACAAGCCACTCCAATTTCCAATTCAATGAGCCCTTTTCGAAGTTTCTACGACAACTTCTTCGATACGAAGTGCCCTGGTCTAAAAGAAAAAAATAATAAATAATACATTGTGCCAACATCGTTCTTATATGCCCCCAGGGCATAACTTAAAACCCTTGCCATGAGGGTTGTGGGGGAGTGACATCCTCAAAAATATATTTTCTATCTGGAAATCAACTACGCTGAACAAAATGGCTATCTCAAAATTTTGATTGGATGTGTTTGGGGGAATGATGGGCTGGGGGGGGGGGGGGCTAGTTGCCCTCCAATCATTTTCGAATATTAAAAAGGGCACTAGTCACTCCAATTTCCAATCGAGTGAGCCCTTTTCGAAGTTTCTGCGAGATCTCCTTCGATACGAAGTGCCCTGGTCTAAGACCAAGAAATAAACAATACATTGTGCCCACATCGTTCTTTACTTAGGTAGCGCTATTGCGCTGCCTATGATTTTTTTTTTTTAATCGCAAACTATTGGTCATTTACAACCCCATCACAATTTGTACCACTATTTGTTTTTTATTCTTTCACCATTATGGGCCTCTTTTATCGTGGACTCTATATACATTTATTCTATCAAACAGTCCGTGGTAACGAACTGTAAGTAAGGAGCGAACCGGCTCAATAGTAACCGAAACTCTAAAAAATAGAATTTTGATACCAATAGATACATTAAAAGAGTCGGATTTTTATCAAGTTTAGTATTACCTATTAAAAGTTACAAGCCTGGGAAATTTGCCTTATTTTCGAAAAAAAGAGGAAATATCCCCTAAAAGTCTTAGATTCTTAATGAAAATCACACCATCAGATTCAGAGAATCATATAACCCCACTGTGGGGGTTTCAAGCTCCTGTCTGCAAAAATATGGAATTTTGTATTTTATGGCAGAAGAAAGATCACGGGTGCGTGTTTATTTTTATTTTGTTTTGTTTTGTTTGTTTGGTGATCTTATCGACCCAGTGGTCCTAGAATATCGCTAGAGGACTCACTCTAATGGAAATTAAAAGTTCTAGTGCTCATTTTAAGTAACCGAAAAATAGGAGGGCAACTAGGCCCCCTCCCCCGCTCATTTTTTCATAAAGTCACCAGATCAAAATTTTTAGATAGCCATTTTGTTCAGCATAGTCTAAAAATGTATAACTATGTCTTTGAAGATGACTTAAGCCCCCACAGTCCCAAGGAGAAAGGCTACAAGTTGTGGACTTTGCCCATTCTTTACATATAGTATTGGTAATTACAAAGTATACAGACATTTTCAGGGGGATTTTTTCTGATGGGAGGGGGTCGGGGGAGGGTGTTACGTTAGAGGATCTTCTCTTGGAGGAACTTTTCATGGGGAAGGGAATTTTCCACTAAGGGGGCGCTGGATATCCCAGTATTATTTAAAAACGTTCAGAAAATAAATAAGAAAAATAAGCCTTTTCAACTCAAAATAAGGAGCAACATTAAAACTTGAAACGAACAGAAATTAATACGTATATGACAGGGGGCCCCCCTCGTCAATACCTTAATCTTTACGCTAAAGTTTTTTTTAGTACTTTCATAAGAGCTATTTATTCTAATTAAACGGCTTGTGTGATTCAGGGGTAATTCTTAAAGAATTGGAACAAAATTTGGACTTTAGTGTAGAGATTGAGGTATTGACGACGGGGCAAACCCCCTCATATACGTAATAATTTCTGTTCATTTCAAGTTTTAATGTTGCTCATTACCTTCAGTTGAAAAAAACTTTTTTTTTATTTAATCATACACAGGTCAAAGAGCCTAACATAAAAGTACCGTTTCATTCTTCACTGAAATTTTATCTTG
This sequence comes from Artemia sp. Qi Xiang Cuo, assembly GCF_049724085.1. NCBI lineage: Eukaryota > Metazoa > Arthropoda > Branchiopoda > Anostraca > Artemiidae > Artemia > Artemia sp. Qi Xiang Cuo. Next base: position 8,790,448 of record NC_142807.1, read on the forward strand.
AATAAGAGTTGACATGGTTGAAAAGGGATGGATACAATTGTCAATTAATTTTCTACATAAGAATTTTTTCTTGTACTAATTTCATCCCTTTGGTGCCATGACTTACGTCTAACGGAAGAAAATGGAGCAAATGTTACCATATTTATATCTTAAATTTGAGTTTGAATGAGCCCTCCTCAAACTTACCAGTGCACTATTTGAAACAATATCCCTTGAAAAATTTATTTTCTTTTGTGTCCAATGAGATATACAAAACTGAATTGTATTAATTTCAACAAGGTCACATTTTTCCTATCTTCCCCTAAATTACACAAACGCTGATAATTTTTATTAAGCAATTTTAGCTAACGACTATAAACTATTTTGAATCAGGGTAAAATAATATCAAATATCCCCCCCCCCTGCAAGGTCATATGGCTGGAATTGCAGAGATGAACAACGTTGGCTATTTCAAAATGTTGTTTAAGATTGCTTTTTTGTGGGTTTTCATTTTCAACATTATGCTGACGAGTTTAGCATCCTAGATGAAAGTGTGAGCAAAAAGAATGAACTTTTAGAGGTTTTGCGATATCAGGGTGCTAGAATAGGTTCGAAAATTAATGTTAAGAAGACTAAGTCACTAAGGCTAGGAATAAGTAAAGATGAAAAGGTGACATTGGGTAATGAAAACATTGATCAGGTGGGCAGCTTCACTTACCTTGGTAGTATTATTAGTAAAGATGGTGGGAGCAGTAAAGATGTTAAAAGTAGAAGAGCCAAGGCTCAGGGTGTTTTTTCACAGTTAAAAAAGTTTGTAAGAATAGGAAGATAAGTCTGCAAACCAAGATTAGAATATTAGAAGTTACAGTGATGACAGTTGTCAAATCTGGCTCTGAAGCATGGGCGGTCCGAAAAGCGGATGAAGATTTGCTAGATGTTTTCCAGAGAAATTGCTTTCTGGGTACCCGGCTGACTGACCGTATTTCAAACGATAGGCTGTACGAAAAAGGTGGTTCAATACCGCTCTCTAGGGCTATAATGAAAGAAAGGAAGAGGTGGCTATGGATGTTTTGCTGATGAAGGATGACAGATTGCCGAAGATTGTTCTTTTCGGCCAACCGCCTAGGGCTAAACGGAAAATAGGTCGTCCTCGTCTGTGTTGGGAGGACGTCATAAAAAAGATTTAAAGGAAACGGGAACTTCATGGGAGGGTGTAAAAAGGGAGGCTTTGAATAGATCGGGATGGAGGAGGAGCCTGCGTGGCTGTGTTGGCCTCAGGTGGCTTGGTGTTGCGGTGAGTTGTTAGTAGTAGTAGTAGAGTATTCACTGTATGCTTACTGGCAGGGTCAGGCCCTTGCACCCTGGAAGCTAAAGGTTGTTCGGTTTCATTATAGCTTCATTTATCGCTTATGTATTTTGAATTGCAGCTCTGAAAACGTTAAGCCAGTTTTATCCCTCACAGAAACTATCTGTCTTGGCTTTACTCTAACAAGCCAATTGTACCAAGTTGATCAAACTCAGAAATCAAAATTTTACCCTTCCAGAATACTTGCCACAAACAAAATGATTTATGCATTTCAGACTTTATGTTTCTTCTTCTTTTTTAAATGCATCACCAATTTAATTTTTTCTTATTAATATAATCCCTTCGTTTAAAGAAGGAATTGATAGCGTTTTTCCTACGGTTGTCAAAAATACAACATTATTACTAAACACAGGTGGAGCTCACAAAACCTAGCAACAAAGCATATATATCTTATTAACTTGAAATAGTGAGAACAAAGTAGTTTTTGAGGTTGCTGAGGCAACAGAGAAAACTTTCTACAAAAATATAGGAAATGACAAAGGTAAACCACTGCTTGATTTACCAACAATCTCGAGCCGGTTTTATGTCGAACAGACTAATGGGGATTTCAAATTGTCCGACTGACCTTGCAGAGATTACGGACTTGTCCAACGATTTATGATCATATTAAATTAAAAAACAAAAACAAGTTTTTTCAACTGAAAGTAAGGAGTAACATTAAAACTTAAAACAAACAGAAATTATTACCTATGTAAAGGGGGTTGCCCCCTCCTCAACACCTCCCTCTTGACGCTAAAGTTTTTTAGTACTTTTAAAAAAGCGTCTTATTTTTCTAATTAAACGGCCCTTGTGTTTCAGAATTCATTCTTAAAAAATTGGGAGAAAATTCAAAATTTAGCGTAAAGAGCCAGGTGTTAAGGAGGAGGCAACCCATTTTATATGCGTAATAATTTCTGTTCGTTTTGAGATTTAATATTGCTCCTTACTTTCAGCTGAAAAGCCTTGTTTTTTTTTTAAATTTAATTCCTGATCGTTTTTTAAATAATGCCAGGGAATCTGGCCCACCTTCACGGAGAAGCCCCCTCCCCTAGGAAATATCCTCTAGACAATTCAGTCCCGGTGAAAATTTACCTTTGACAATTATTCTTAACCACTCTGCGTGTAAAATTGAGACGGAAAAGAGAAAGCAAGACATATAAAAAGAATTGTGTATATGAATTCTGACAAATATGCCCAGTGTATAATTTCCCCTGACTAGTTCACTCCCAGGAAACTTCCCTCCCCATGGAAAATTCCCCCGATGGAAAAACACCCAGCATAAATGTGTCCCCCCCCCTATCAAAAATATATGCCTACATCGGAATAACAAATACTATGCACAAACAATGGGCAAATTTTATAACTTAAAAACCTTTCCCCTGGGGCTCTGGGGGGAGGGGGCTCATGTTATACCCAGAGGGATAGCTATTGCGTCTTTCAACTATGATGAACAAAATGGATATCTTAAAATTTTGATCGGACAATTTCGGAAAAAAGGGTGGGGTGGGGGCCTAGTTGCCCTCCAATTTTTTTGGTCACTAAAATAGGGCACTAAAACTTTTAATTTCGGTTCGAATGGGCCATCTCGCAATGTTCTAGGACCACTGGGTCGATACGATCACCCCTAGGAAAAAAACAAAATAAAAAAAAAACAAATAAAAAAACAACAACAAATAAGCACGCATCCATGATCTTTCTTCTGGCAAAAATACAAAATTCCATATTTTTGCAGATAGGAGCTTGAAGCCTATACACTAGAGTTCCCTGATACTCTGAATCTGATAGTGTGATTTTCATTGAGATCACCCGACATTAAGGCTGTTCCCCCCTTTTTTCGAAAATCAGGAACATATTCTCAGGCGCAAAACCTTTGATGGATAGGACTAAGCCTAAAGAAATCTATATATTTGAAATCAGCATAAAAAGCCAATTCTTTTGATGTATCTATTGGTATCAAAATTCCGTTATTTTAGTTTCGGGTCGCTCCTTACTTACAGTTCGTTACCACGAACCGTTTGATAATCTTATTCATTATTCAATAAATCCTATACTTTTATTTATTTGTTTTTGTTACCTGATTTCGTTTCATTTATTATTATAATATTATTAGATAGGCAGAGAAGACCGTTTCGTCACTGCCACGCCTTAAGTTCGTGTCTAAAGAGGATGGGTAACTCTTAGACAGATAGTTTTCTATTGACTAGTGTTGATATAATAATAGGCCATCTAGTGTTTGGCAGCACTACATTTTTTTTTTTACTTGATGGAATTAGTGCAGTAATAAGTGTCTTTTCTCAGTTCCTAACAAAAAAACGATTACTAAGCTTGAAGAAATGCCAAGTGCTGCCGAAGGCTAGATGGTGCTGATTGTTTTTTGCCGACACTAGGGTCAGTTTCCATTTTTATAAATTATACATATTCTTTGGTGATGTCTAAAATGTTTAAGTTTTTTAGATAAGTAGAAGAAGCAGTTGAATATATGTTCTTAAAGAGAAGATCAGCAGATAATGTAAAAAAAGAGGATGATTAGTCAGCTCACCATTACTCAAGAATTACATGTTTTTTGTGTATATGTTGTTTTTATTTGCACAAATACGTTTATTTTACCACCTATTATAAAACTATCAGAATGGCAGGACGCGTAGAGCAGATCTTCAACATTAGATGTTTCAAACCAGTAGGACTTAATAGTGGTGACAGAAACCACTTCGTTTCTGTCACAACCAATGTTTGTATCACACATTTTTACATTTCTGGGATACTTTCCAGTAACAGTTTACAAAGCTGTTCTCAAAGAAAGTAACAGCAGTGTAATGCACATCAGGTATACATTGCCTGGCAATTCTCCTTTTGAGGAAAACCTAGCAAACAGATTTTGGCAATTATCTCGGAAGCATGAAAATGTCAAATACGGACTTTGGGCGTAACAGCAACATTTTGATCGGTGATGGTTAAAAAGGTGAGGGAGTATTAAAGGCGAGGGAGCATTAAGGCTTCTCTTGCATTATCCAGCACCAGATGCTAAGGGTTTACATCATACTTTTTTTGTAAGTTTCTTTTTTTTTTTAACCTGACCAAAGACTCCTCTGACAGGTATCTCTTGACATCTGACATCTTGAGTAAGCAGCTGCACATAAATGCTTCGAAGGAGGAGGCCTGCACACTTGATCAGAGTTTGCATAATGTGCTCCGTTCGAAATTTTGATTTTTGAAGTTAGTTTCCTTATGGTGATGATTTCAGACAATAGCTATGACAGTTTTATGGATTTTTGTGCGTGAAAAGCCTTCTTTAAGTTTGAAATGTTATACTCACCGTAAAGTAACTTAACCACTTGGCATAGGAAATTATATACTTAGTATGGAAGCCACTTAAGGCTTCCAATATTAACTCTCATATCAAATCGTATGTTTCCATGAATGTTGACCAACACATTTTTGTTAATCTAAATTTGTGTTTTTATGTACCAAATAAAACTGTCAACAACTGATAGAAAGAACTGGGATAGCAGAACAAAGTAGTTTTTCGGCGATTAGAAGTGCTAGGCTAACCAAGTCTTTACTCCTTAGTTAACCTATTAGAGGAGGGAAAAAAAACTAAGACAAGATGACTTTATACGATCCATACAAAAAAGGTGACGATAGTGGAGCAGCTATACAAAAAAAGTGAAGCAAATATATAAAAAGAGTAACAGTTCATTGCAACTACACAAAGTAAAACAAACTATACAGCAACTATACAAAAAAAAAGTGATGATAGGGAAGCAGCTGTACAAAAAAGTGAATCAAATATACAAAAAAAAGTACCAGTTCATTGCAACTATACAAAGTAAAACGAACTATACATCAACTATATAACAAAAGTAACTACAGTGAAGCAACTAAACAAAAAAGGTGAAGTAACAATACAAAAAAGTAATAGTTCATTGCAAAAGTAAATCAAAATAAGAATAAAAACTCACAAACAGGTTGCTTAAAACATTTTATTAACAGCTGAATATCTACATTAAAAACTTATTGCGCTACCAGAACGAGTGTTTATAAAAATGACTATAAAACGGGTGTTCTTGTATTTTGAACAAGTACAATTTTCCAATTATATAGGCTATTATTAAGTACTTTTTCTCCGACTTACACCATCCGAACAACTGACAGAGTTTTCAGATTCTAATTACTTGAAAGATCTTAATAGGTGGGTCATTCTACAGACGGCAGAAACAAACTTTATTTAATTAGTATTTTAACGTAAAGTTACAAGTTTACGGCTTTATAAACACAAAAATAAAGAAGCTAGAAGAAGCTTGAAGAAGCTAGAAGTTTTGTATAGCTTACCCGACAATATGAGGATGATCCAATTTAGTCATACTTTCTATTTCTCTTGACAGCATCACCAAGCCTTTTGAATCAAGGCCCACTTTGTCAATTATTTTAATGGCAACTCTTTCTGGAAAAATAAATTTAAAATAGACAAGAAAATCGTTACATACATGACAAAGAGATGGTTTTGTGTCGCTATTTGTGCACGCGCTTCACTTGTCTCAGATTTTGTGTAAGCGACAGAAAAGTTATCTTCGGCCTATATTAAATCTTTTTCCTCGAAACAAGCAAATAAACCAATATTATTGTGATAAAAAACAAGACCTGTTTAAAATTAAAGACGTAGTTGGAGGCATTATGGAGGAGACTCCCTTTCCGTTAAAGTTCAAAATCTGTAAAATTACGCATCAAAATGAGAAAAAAGTTACCTGGAAGTCGGTATAAAGAAGGTTTTTCTGCCGACTTTCCAAAGGAAAACCTTGGTTTTGTCTTACCCTCACCCCCATGGAAAAGATTTAGCGTCTCTCCCTGAGTTACTAACTATAGTTGAGATGAAGGAGAATGTCAATTCAGCTCAATTTAGAATATATTAGTCAAAACCAATCTAAAACCATATGTACTTGTAATAATTAATTAAAAAAACTTTTTCCACAAAATAAGTTTTTCAAAGAAAAGTAAAGAACTCCATTAAACAAGAAATGAGCAAAAATAAAATCAAATAATCTACCAAGCTCGAAACTACCACAAATCAGCATCGATAAATAAATGAAACCCAAAACGAACAGAAATTACAATAAATAACCGAGTTAAACTCAAAATGAGCAGAAAATTAACATAAGTTGGTCGCTAAACCCCTATGCCTTCCCAAGGCCAGACCAAAGTTTGCACTTTACTGAAAAAATATAAAAATATTTTTACTTTTATAACTTTAATAAATCGAATAATTTTAACATTTTGATTACTAAATATCAGTAAATGTATATTAAACTGACAATGCACATTCATTTGAAGTTTTTCAGTAAGGTACAAATTTTGTTCTGGCCTTGGGAAGGCATAGGGGTTTAGCGACCAACTTATGTTAATTTCTGCTCATTTTGAGTTTAACTCGGTTATTTATTGTAATTTCTGTTCGTTTTGGGTTTCATTTATTTATCGATGCTGATTTGTGGTAGTTTCGAGCTTTGTAGATTATTTGATTTTATTTTTGCTCATTTTTGCTTAATGGAGTTCTTTACTTTTTTTGAAAAATTTATTTTGTGCAAAAAGTTTTTTTTAATTAATTTCTGTTCGTGCTATATTGACATAGTCTTTTCAGGGAAAAAGAAAATAACACTTTAAATCTTTTCGTTTTTTAAGACTTTATAATTTGACCTGCTATTTGTATGCTGGAGAAAATTTTTTAGCAATTTTTAACAACATACAACCTTTTAAAAATCTGGACACAAACAGAACGTTTAACTTAGTTTCATACCTCCTCTAGTTGACCTGAAATGGAAAACTTGATACCATTCGCAAAAAAAATCAATTTACTTTCTTTGATAGCTTGGATACACTTACACTATTTTGATTTGGTTAAATTTTAAGAACAGAAGTAGCCTCGAAAGTTTGAACATAATACCCTCAATCGTTCTTGGGATACTGCTGGGATGCCTTATTGGGAATTAGCATTATCACAGTGCTAGGAAACATTTAGTTCTTAAACAATATGGGCAATTGGAAGGGTGGGAGTGGAAGGGGGATTAATTACCCTCCAATCACTTTCGACTATTAAAACGGGCATCAGCACTTTCTATTTTCAATCGAATGAGCTCTTTTCGAAGTTTCCACGACAACTCCTTCGATATGAAGCGTCCTGGTCTAAACAACAACAACAACAAAACATATTACTAATCACTTTCGACTATTAAAAGGGCACTAGCCCTTTAAATTTCAAATCGAATGAACCCTTTTCTGAAGTTTCTACGACAACGCCTTCTATAAAACCTTATATGTCCCCAGGGCATAGCTTAAAACCCTTGCCCTGAGGGCTGTGGCGGAGTATCCTCCTCAAAAACATATTTTCTATCTGTAAATCAACTACGCTGAACAAAATGGCTATCTCAAAATTTTTATTGGATGTACTTGGGAGAATGATGGGCGTTGGGGGTCTAGTTGCACTCAAATCACTATCGACAATGAAAAAGAGCAATAGCCCTTTTAATTTCCAATCGAATGAGCTGTTTTTGAAGTTTCTACAACAACGCCTTCTATAAAAATCTTATATGCCCCCTGGGCATGACTTATAACCCTTGCCCTGAAGGTTGTGGGGGAGTATCCTCCTCTCAAAAACATTTTTTTCTATCTGGAAATCAACTACGCTGAACAAAATGGCTATCTCAAAATTTTGATTGGATGTGTTTGAGGGAAGGATGGGCGTGGAGGGGCTAGTTGCCCTCAAATGAATTTCGACTATTAAAAAGGGCACTAGCCCTTTGAATTTCCAATCGAATTAGCATTTTTTGAAGTTTCTACGACAAGGCATTCTATAAAGACCTTATATGCCCCCAGGGCATAACTTAAAACCCTTGCCCTGAGGGTTGTGGGGGAGTGTCCTTCTCAAAAACATATTTTCTATCTGGATATCATCTAGCCTACGCTAAACAATATGGACTATCTCAAAATTTTGATTTGATGTGTTTGGGTGAATAATGGACATGAGGGGGGCCTAGTTGCCATCCAATCACTTTTGACAATTAAAAAGAACACTAGCCCTTTGAATTTCCAATCAAATGAGCCCCTTTTGAAGTTTCTATGACAACGCCTTCTATAAAAACTTTATATACCCTAGGACATAACTTAAAACCCTTGCCCTGAGGGTTGTTGGGGAATGTCCTCCTCAAAAACATATTTTTATGTGGAAATCAACTACGCTGAACCCAATGGCTATCTCAAAATTTTGGTTGGATGTGTTTGAGGGAATGATGGGCGTGGGGGAGCGGCTAGTTCCCCTCCAATTACTTTATACTTTTAAGAAGGGAACTGTTTTTTGAAGAATGAGCTGTTTTTGAAGTTTCTACAACAATGCCTTCTATAAAAACCTTATATGCCCCCAAGGCATAACTTAAAACCCTTGTCCTGAACGTTGTGGGGGAGTGTCCTCCTAAAAAATATATTTTCTATCTGGAAATCAAGTAGCCTACGCTGAACAAAATGGCTATCTCAAAGTTCTGATTGGATGTGTTTCGGGGAATGCTGGGCGTGGGGGGGGGGGGTCGTTCCCATCCAATCACTTTCAATTATTAAAAAGGGCACTAGTCCTTTGAATTCCAAATCGAATGAGCCTGTTTTGAAGTTTTTACGACAACACCTTCTATAAAAACCGTATATGCCCCAGGGCGTAACTTAAAACCCTTGCCCCGAGGGTTGTGGGGGAGTGTCCTTCTCAAAAACATATTTTCTATCTGGAAATCAACTAGCCTACGCTAAACAAAATGGCTATCTCAAAATTTTGATTTGATGTGTTTGGGTGAATGATGGACGTAGGGGGGCCTAGTTCCATCCAATTACTTTTGACTATTAAAAAGGGCACTAGCCCTTTGAATTTCCAATCAAATGAGCCCCTTTTGAAGTTTCTATGACAACGCCTTTTATAAAAACTTTATATACCCCAGGACATAGCTTAAAACCCTTGCCCTGAGGGTTGTTGGGGAGTGTCCTCCTCAAAAACACATTTTCTATCTGGAAATCAAGTAGCCTACGCTGAACAAAATGGCTACCTCAAAGTTTTATTGGATGTGTTTCGGGGAATGATGGGCGTTGGGGGGCTAGTTGCCCTCCAATTACTTTCGATTATAAAAAGGGGCACTAGCGCTTTGAATTTTCAATCGAATGAGCCTGTTTTGAAGTTTCTACGACAACGCCTTCTATAAAAACCTTATATAGCCCCAGGGAATAACTTAAAACCCTTGCCCTGAGGGTTGTAGGGGAGTGTCCTCCTCAAAAACACATTTTCTATCTAGAAATCAACTACGCTGAACGAAATGGCTATCTCACAATTTTGATTAGATGTGTTTGGGTTAATGATTGGCGTGGGGGGGGGTCTAGTTGCCCTCCAATCACTTTTGACTATTAAAAGGACACTAGTCCTTTGAATTTCGAATCGAATGAGCCTGTTTTGAAGTTTCTACGACAACGCCTTCTATAAAAACCTTATATGGCCCCAGGGCATAACTTAAAACCCAGGCCCCGAGGGTTGTGGGGGATTGTCTTTCTCAAAAAGATATTTTCCATCTGGAAATCAGCTAGGCTGACAAAATGCCTCTCAAAATTTTGATTGGATTTGTTTGGGGGAATGATGGGCGTGGGGGGGCGGAAGTTGCCCTCCAATCCCTTTATACTATTAAAAAGGGTATTAGCCCTTTGAAATTCCCATCGAATGAGCCTGTTTTGAAATTTCTACACAACGCCTTCTATAAAAGCCTTATATACCCCCAGGGCATAACTTAAAACCCTTGCCCTGAGGGTTGTGGGGAGTGTCCTCCTCAAAAACCTATTTTCTTTCCGGAAACCAAATACGTTGAACAAAATGGCTATCTCGCAATTTTGATTGGATGTGTTTGGGGGAAAGATTGGTTTGGGGGGGGGGCTAGTTTCTCTCCAATCACTTTTGACTGTTAAAAAGGGCACTAGCCCTTTGAATTTCCAATCGAATGAGTCTTTTTGAAGTTTCTACGACAACACCTTCTATAAGAACCTTATATGCCCCCAGGGCATAACTTAAAACCTTTGCTCTGAGGGTTGTGGGGGAGTTTCCTCCTCAAAAACACATTTTTTATCTTGAAATCAACTACGCTGAACAAAGTGGCTGTCTCAAAATTTTGATTGGATGTGTTTGGGGGAACGATGGTCGTAGGGGGGGGGGGGCTAGTTGCCCTCCAATCACTTTCGACTATTGAAAAGGGCACTAGCCCTTTGAATTTCCAATCGAAAAAGCCCGTTTTGAAGTTTCTACGACAACGCCTTCTATAAAAACCTTATATGCCCCCAGGGCATAACTTAAAACCCTTGCCCTGAGGGTTGTGGGGGAGTTTCCTCCTCAAAAAACATTTTATATCTGGAAATCAACTACGCTGAACAAATGGCTATCTCAAAATTTCGATTCGATGTGTTTGGGGGAATGATTGGGGTGATGGGAGGGGGGGTTAGTTGCCCTCCAATCACTTTCGACTATTAAAAGGGCACTAGAGCTCTTGATTTTGAATGGAATGATTTTAAGTTATGCCCTCAGGGCATAACTTAAAACCCTTGCTCCGAGGGTTGTGGGGGAGTGTCCTCCTCAAATAAATATTTTCTATCTGGAAATCAACTACGCTGAACAAAATGACTACCTCAAAATTTTGATTGGATGTGTTTGGGGAAATGATGGGCCTGGGGGGGGGGGCTAGTGGCCCTCCGATCACTGTCGACTATTAAAAAGGGCACTAGCCACTCCAGTTTCCAATCGAATGAGCCCTTTTCGAAGTTTTTACGACAACTCCTTCGATACGAAGTGCCCGGGTATGGAGAAAAAAAAACACACACGTTGTGCCCACATCGTTCTTTACTTAGGCAGCGCTAACGCGCTGCCTATGATAAAGTGTATGTACTAAAGTGTATGTGCGTATAAAGTGTGTGTATAATAATAAAGTGTATGTATCTACATAAAGTGTATAAACCATATCTACTTATAATATAATAATAATAATAAACCAAACATACTTATAATAACAAAGAGGAACAATAAATCCCATACTAGTTTACACTTTTATAATATAGGTCAAGATGAAATAAAATTGGGAAAAGTCAACGACCTTGTGCATTTGATTTTGACCTCGGACATACTTAATGCTTCAAGAAATTGGATTTTGTTTAAATATGAGTGTTCCCCTGTTTTTCTTTTATTTTTGTATAGCATTTGTGTGTTTTTTCTTTTTATTCACATACTTGGTTTCAGGGAGTCTTTTTTAGCTTAATAAAGGCTTCCCGATGTGAAGCCAAATATTCAAAATGCCTCTCAAAATTTTGATTGGATTTGTTTGGGGGAATGATGGGCGGGGGGGGGGGGGCAATGTGCCCTCCAATTACTTTATACTATTAAAAAGGGTATTAGCCCTTTGAAATTCCCATCGAATGAGCCTGTTTTGAAATTTCTACACAACGCCTTCTATAAAAGCCTTATATACCCCCAGGGCATAACTTAAAACCCTTGCCTTGAGGGTTGTGGGGGAGTGTCCTACTCAAAAACCTATTTTCTTTCCGGAAACCAAATACGTTGAGCAAAATGGCTATCTCACAATTTTGATTGGATGTGTTTGGGGGAAAGATTGGTTTGGGGGGGGGGGGCTAGTTGCCCTCCAATCACTTTCGACTATTAGAAAGGGCACTAGCCCTTTGAATTTCTAATCGAATGAGGCTTTTTTGAAGTTTCTACGACAACGCCTTCTATAAAAACCTTATATGGCCCCAGGGCATAACTTAAAACCCAGGCCCCGAGGGTTGTGGGGGATTGTCTTTCTCAAAAAGATATTTTCCATCTGGAAATCAGCTAAGCTGACAAAATGCCTCTCAAAATTTTGATTGGATTTGTTTGGGGGAATGATGGGCGTGGGGGGGGGCAAGTTGCCCTCCAATCACTTTATACTATTAAAAAGGGTACTAGCCCTTTGAAATTCCAATCGAATGAGCCTGTTTTGTAGTTTCTACACAACGCCTTCTATAAAAGCCTTATATACCCCCGGGCATAACTTAAAACCCTTGCCCTGAGGGTTGTGGGGGAGTGTCCTCCTCAAAAACCTATTTTCTTTCCGGAAACCAAATACGTTGAGCAAAATGGCTATCTCACAATTTTGATTGGATGTGTTTGGGGGAAAGATTGGTTTGGGGGGGGGCTAGTTGCCCTCAAATCACTTTCGACTGTTAAAAAGGGCACCAGCCCTTTGAATTTCCAATCGAATGAGGCTTTTTTGAAGTTTCTGCAACAAAGACTTCTATAAAAGCCTTATATGCCCCCTGGGCATAAATTAAAACCCTTGCTCTGAGAGTTGTGGGGGAGATTCCTCCTCAAAAACACATTTTCTATCTTGAAATCAACTACGCTGAACAAAGTGGCTATCTCAAAATTTTGATTGGATGTGTTTGGGGGGACGATGGTCGTAGGGAGGGGGGGCTAGTTGCCCTCCAATCACATTTGACTATTAAAAACGGTAATAGCCCTTTGAATTTCCAATCGAAAGAGCCTTTTTTGAAGTTTCTATGATAACGCCTTCTATAAAAGCTTTATATGACCCCAGGGCATAACTTAAACCCCTTGACCGGAAGGTTGTTGGGGAGTGTCCTCCTCAAAAAATATTTTATATCTGGAAATCAACTACGCTGAACAAATGGCTATCTCAAAATTTCGATTGAATGTGTTTGGGGGAATAATTGGCGTGAGGGGAGGGGGGTTAGTTGCCCTACAATCACTTTCGACTATTAAAAGGTCACTAGAGCTCTCGATTTTGAATGGAATGATTTTAAGTTATGCCCTCAGGGCATAACTTAAAACCCTTGCCCCGAGGGTAGTTGGGGAGTGTCCTCCACAAAAACATATTTTCTATTTGGAAATCAACTACGCTGAACAAAATGACTATCTCAAAATTTTTGATTGGATGTGTTTGGGAAATGATGGGCCTGGGGGGGGGGGTCTAGTGGCCCTCCGATCACTGTCGACTATTAAAAAGGGCACTAGCCACTCCAGTTTCCAATCGAATGAGCCCTTTTCGAAGTTATTACGACAACTCCTTCGATACGAAATGCCCGGGTATGGAGAAAAAAAAAACACACATTGTGCCCACGTCGTTCTTTACTTAGGCAGCGCTAACGCGCTGCCTATGATAAAGTGTATGTACTAAAGTTCATGTGCGCATAAAGTGTGTGTACAATAATAAAGTGTATGTTTCTACATAAAGTGTATAAACCATATCTATTTATAATATAATAATAATAATAAACCAAATATACTTATAATAGCAAAGAGGAACAATAAATTCCATACTTGTTTACACTTTAATAATATAGGTCAAGATAAAATAAAATTGGGAAAAGTCAAGGACCTTGTGCATTTGATTTTGACCTAGGACATACTTAATCCTTCAAGAAATCGGATTTTGTTTAAATATGAGTGTTCCCCTGTTTTTCTTTTATTTTTGTATAGCATTTGTGTGTTTTTCTTTTTTTTTCACATATTTTATTTCAGGGAGTCTTTTTTAGCTTAATAAAGGCTTCCCGATGTGAAGCCAAATATTCAGACTTTTATTAAAAATTTTTTATTAATAAGTTTCTATTTTATTTTCTCTGTCTTATAAAGCACTCTGTCTTATACTCGTTTTTAATATATTTTAGTTTACTCAGGTTGGTTTCTAGGTTGGTTCCTCCATTGGTGGAGGTATACAGCCCATGGGAGTACGGAAGGGGGGCAGAGGGGGCAGCTGCCTTGCCCTAGAGCTTCAAATTTTCACTAGATATGGCTGAGAAAGCAGATAGTTGAATAAGCAGATGGCTGAAAAAGCAGTTGAAAAACGGTAAAAGGCTAAAAAAGCAGTTGATAAAAGGAAGATGGTGGAAAAAGCTGGAAATAAACAGCTGGAATGATGGAATAAAAGTCAAACATGAAGTAATTAGAAGAATTAAGCTGGTGCCCTTTTTAACAGTTGAAAGTGATTGGAGGGCAACTAACCCCCCCCCAAACCAATCTTTCCCCCAAACACATCCAATCAAAATTGTGAGATAGCCATTTTGTTCAACGTATTTGGTTTCCGGAAAGAAAATACTCGTTTTTAATATATTTTCGTTTACTCACCATTTCCTTCCACAGTAGAAGTCCTACAAACTTTGCATGTGTTAACTTTTTTTACGACCTGGCAGCATTTTTCTACAGCCAAATATAGGATTGAGACCCACGCTTTGTGATATACTAGACAGGGCTTCCACTTTTAGGGAGATTACCCTATTTTAGGGAGAAATCATTTCTTTTGGGGACATTTATTTTGAAACTAGGGACAAAGGGAAATCTGGGGTAAAGAAAGGATTTTAAGGGAATTTTTTTTTTCAAACAAAAGGCTGAAAAACTCTCAAGGATTGCGCATGCTCGGTTTTTAAAAAAGCTTATGTAGTAACTGGCTTACGGTGCTGTAATTGCCGAAATTTCAAAAAGCTGAACCCTGGAATATTACTTCGGTAGCCAAGTATTTATTTTATAACTACCGACATAAGGGAGTATTGGTTAGGCTATGCAGCAAATATGGGCAAGGTTTATAGTAACGGACTATTCAGGTAGCTAAGAAAACCTTTAAAGTCAGGATTGCATCCTCAATCAAAATTCAACATGCATTTGCGTCGGAAATGAACTTAACCATCACTAAAATGAATTTAGTGATGGATTGGCTGAAGGTCTTACTAACTGCATCAAACAAGTAATTGAAAAAAAAACTCAATTCCCTAACAAAATATTGTTTGATTTTGTACCAATACTACTAAAGTCGGGTTTGGAGGCAATAGATCTGCTTCAACGCTAACGAAAGCCATGGTGTCCCATATATTGAATGTGAAATGCTCATGCCATCTTATTCACTTATGTTCATCCTATGCATGTTTGTCACTTCCCAAGACACTGGAAGACATGGCGTGAAATATCTATGCCCACTTTTCCAGAAGCGCTTCCATACGAGATAACTATGCTGAATTTCAGGAGTTCTTTCAATCCAAAGCACTCGTTTCTTGCGCCAGGATAAACCCGTTGGTTGTTCCTTCAGGCTTGCATAAAGAGGCTTATTGATAGACCCCGGCGCCGCACCGATGAGGGACCACCGGCGGCGGCGGGGCCAAAAATAGCGCGACCCGCCGCGCCGCCGATAAGATGTCGGCGGCGCGCCGCCGGTGCGATCAATGTTGACAGCAAACATTATTGTTTTCATCAGTCTTTCTCAAATCACAGCTTAAATTTACAACAGATTCGAGCTTCAAATACCGTATCACAAAATTCGTCAGTTATCTGGGTAAAAACTTTGAATATAACTTTGAACTTAGAAGCTTAATTTTTTCCATAATGCCCTTTGCCTATATCTGTTTTGTCACCTTTAAAACAGTTGAAATGGGCGACTTTGTTTTGTTTTTTTTGCTCTTTTGGATTCCTTAAAAGCCTTTCTTGCATTAAAACTGGTTCTTAATAACAATTTAAAAAAAAATTCATTTTAAAGTTTTTTTGGCTTTTTATAGAATATATCATGTAGACTAAGGCTGAACTGCTGCTTTTTTATTGGTTTTGGCTGTTCTTTTGGATATTATTCATTTTTCTTTTGGTGATTCATTTCAAATTATAAACAGATAAATACCTAATATCAGTCAAATTATAAACTGCATCTAAAAGGAGTAAATTTATCAAATTGAAAAATACAAGAAGAACACTTCACGTGAGAACATTTCAATTACAATGAAACAAAAAACAGTTAATGGTTTATTCGGTATGAAGAAAAATGAAGTGCCAGCTATTTTCTTAGGTAAAAAATGAAAAGCTCATCCGTTTTAGATGTAATTAAATGAAATAATATGCAGACTAAGTAGCTTCAGGAAGATGTTGTGATTTTAATCCTAGTTCGTCACTTTTAATCCAAGCGAAATGTTAGGACGCTTAGTATCAGCTATTGAGTTTAAGCTTTGATTTCCAAATGCTCACAAGAATTACCAAATTTAAGAAAGTCGCAACAACAAGTCACCTGTGGTCAAAATACTCAAAGAGTCCTCTTTGATCCCCACCCAGAAGCTCTAAGCTTTTGCTATGGTCGTTTCAATGGAAATCTTCAAAGAGTTTCCTTTTAAGACAGCTTTCAAGCGTGGTTAGGGGTATTTAGCCTTTTTTTCTTTTCTACGAAGCTTTGAAAAAATTGTTAAAATATTCCAAATGTTAAATTTGTTATATTTGTGCATATTTTTGGTAATCATTTGTGGGGTGATCGAATTTTTTAAACCCCTGTAGATACTTAAGAACGTTACAACATCTAGTACCCTGATGTCATAAGACTGTCAAAGACTCCTCCTTGAACCTCCCAAATTGAAAGCTTTTATTGTGACCTGGCCTTTTAATGTAACTTGGGTACTGGACAAAGGGCGCCATTGTCACTCAAGCGCAACGTTAGGTGGGGATGTCGATATCGCTTTCGTCACACCAATTCGTTTTAGGATGAATCTGCGTGGTACTTATGAATGAATGTTTTCAAAGTAAACCCGTTTCATCAATAAAAAAAACCAGCTGGACGCATATGTCTCTTTGCCTTCGGGCAACGAAACCATGCAAGTGCCGCATCAAGTATAACTCACGAAAATCTTGTTAATTTTTGTCAACTTTTCAACTTTTTGGCATCCCTGCTTTCAATAAAAAAAAAATCAAGATAACCATCACTGAAATATAATGACTCCCTATGCCCCCCTCTGGATACCATCTTGATAGGATACCGTCTCTGCTTAAAAAAAAATTAACTTATTGGCACCCCTGCTTTCAAAAATATCGAGGTATTATCATTTAAATATGATAGCTCACTACCCCCTCCCCCGGGATACCACCTTGATAGGATGCCGTTTCTGCTTTAAATTAAAAAAAAATAACTTTTCGGGATCCCGGCTTTCAATAAAAAAATTCGAGATATTATCATTTTAATGTAATACCTCCCTACCCCCCCGCCCTCTGGATACCACCTTGATAGGATACCGTCTCAGCTTTCATTAGAAAAATAATTTACTTAGTAATTAACTAGGTCACTGTATGGTTCAAACAAACACGCAAAATAACGTTAAACAGCTTAGTGTTTCCTTGAAAAAAAATTTGAAAGTATGAGTAAAAGGGTACAAGAAACAACAAAAATGTCGAAATGATTTAGATATACCTCAAATTACTGAAAAACTGAGTCAGAGATTCGCCGTGGCATTCAATGAGATCCAAAGAATCTAATTAAAAGGAGCATACACAAAAACCAAATTAGGCCAGTAGCCTATGAGAAATCTCAAAATACCCAAGACAATGAACAAGTCCTAATAGGGGGCCCTGGGTCTATCAAAATATTTCAATAGTTTCGCCGGGAATTTGATATCATTTTCTTCTATCTCCACTTTAAATGAAAAAAATAATTATCTTTTTGGCATTCCTGCTTTCAATAAAAAAAGGCGTATTAGCATTTACAAATGATAGCCCCCTATCCCCCCCCCCCTATAGGCAAAAATTAACAACTCTTTTATTAATAATTTTTTTGGGTTAGCTACCGTGTAAATATTTAATTACCCAAAATTGTAAATATATTTGTCTTTTGATAAATTTTTTAACAATAGAAGGTTTTTTTTTTGGGGGGGGGGAGGGGTAAAAATATTTAATAAATAAGATTGTATTATATATAAGGGTTCAAAAATTGAGTATTAAACATTAATAAAATATTATCTAAAAACAGCAAAAAAAATCTGCAAATTTACAGTTCAGCTGTAGAAACAATCTGTCGGCTGTCAATTTCAAGATCCAACTGAAGGCTGAAGCCACAGTTTATAGAATTAGCAGTATGATCATTCTCTATCTCTCCCATTATAAAAACCCGGACAGGGGTGCGAGTGCTCCGGAGAACGTTTTTGCAGATAGAAACATAGGCGTTATCAGATCTTTTCGCGGGTAGACAAGTCAGATTTCTCTTGGACAGGAAACAAATGGAAACCCGCTATTACGAATAATGCACTTGGTAACCATTTCTCAGTGATTGACGATAACAGACTAATCCGCTAAGGCAGAAACAAGTGGGAGGAGCTTTTTGTTCGCACCGAGATCGAAGACCAGAAATTATCTGCGATAAGCTTACTGTCTATAAACTGTGGCTGAAGCTGTATAGTAGTGAATGCGTTCTATAAGTCTATTCAACTTGGAAATAAAATTCTTGACTACGAATGATGTAAGAAATAGCGATTAGGAAACTGCATTCGAAATGACTTAAACTCATTTCATAAAGATTATTCTTTTTTTGTCAACATATGAAGAACTGTGTATATTACAATATTTGCAATTGCAAATTGCATCTATCTGGTTTTTATGCAAAGTTACAAAAGAGACCAAAATTAATGAACAAGAGAGTAGTGAAGAATTGTGGTATGCAAAGTAATATTTGGCAGGGAAAGTCACTGGTGATAAATCGCAAGGGGTGGCGCCGTGATTGGGTGATTTTCGGGGATTCGAGGAACCAAATTTTTTTTCGGGGTGACCCATAGATTTTTGGGAAAATACCCGAAAATTCGGGGATAGTGCAAGCCCTGCTTGATTCTAATCAGGCAAATCGAAATACTAAACCACACGAGAAGAAAAAGCTCCGACTTTGCGATTGACGCAATAAAGAATTGCCTCAAAATTAATTTGAAGTCGACCGAACGCCGCCGCCTATGCCGGCGGCGGCGTGCCTACGACACGCCGGCGGTGGTACGACACTTCGGCAGCGTTCGACCGGGCCTCTCGTCGGCGGCGTTCGGTCGATCCGTCGGCGCGGCGCCGGGGTCTACTTATTGAGCATCAGGTTGCTATTAATCAGTATTTCATAGAAACCACGTTTGACGACCCAACTGCAACCAATCACCTTATCTTGTCAACATTACAAATCAAGTTGACAAAGCCATACTTTGGATTCATAGACTACTCTCTTGGCCTCTCCAACGAATTCAACAAAGTTCTTCAATCTGAACTTCCAGTTCTACACTCCCTAAAGGCAAGTGTCAGCAAACTTGTGAATGATGTTGCGTCTAACTTCATGAAACTGGACTATATTCGCAGTGTTGCTTTGTTTACCGAACTGGATCCTTACCTTTCAAGTGAATACCTGCCTTTAAACCAGACATATGTGGGAATAGCTGCAGCCAATTCAATGCAAAGACTCATAGATGCTCAAGGGCCAAGTGATAATATTGATCTCTTTTACCAGTCTTGCTGAAAATACTATGTAGTCCTAATAAAGCACATCCAAGACCCTTATAGGACGCTTTGGTTGAACGAAGGAATGCAAGAAATTTGAAACCAAAATCTCTACGGCCACTGTTTGTGAGATTTCCTGTTCTAAGAGAAAAGTGCTGCCTCCAGAAAATGGACGTAGAATGGAGGTCAGAGGCAATAACTGATGTCACTGAGCTTCATTTGGTAGATACCCATGTTGAAAACCTGTCAGTTGATCAGTACTGGATAAATATGTTTAATTGGAGACTTGCAGTGACAAAATCAAGTATCCAGAATTGCAGAAGTGCTTATCACTGATTTTGTCTTTACCTTTTAGCAATGTACCAACTGAGCATTTGTTTAGTCCCCTGAAATTCATCTAAAGAGAAATCTGAAATAGTCTTGAGAATGTCACACTAGTGTTACCTGTTTGAGTCAATTACTGGTTGAAAAACGAAGATAAAACTTTATCAAATGTCAGCATACCAAAAACTATCACTGGCTTCAAGACGAAGGCAAACGCCAAGTGCGATGAAGTACTGGAGATGACACTTAATTAAACTTTCTTATTTGTTCTAGGTTGTGAAAAAAATGTTACATATATCATTATCTGAAGTAAAATATAACAACTTGATGCTGCACTGTGCAGCATCAAATCATGCAAACATGTAGATTGTGTGGAAATGTAAAGAAAAATATATCTTCTTTCTAGGGAGAAAAATGGGAGAAATCAGACATAGGGACTTTAAGGGAGAATTGATCTAAAATTAGGGAAAATTGAAATCGAAAAGTGGAAGCTCTGATTGCTAGACTCTACTAATAGTTGAAAAAAAAACATTTCTAGGTTGGTTCCTCCATTGGTGGAGGTATACAGCCCATGGGAGTACGGACGGGGGGCAGAGGGGGGCAGCTGCCTTGCCCTAGAGCTTCAAATTTACACTAGATATGGCTGAGAAAGCAGATAGTTGAATAAGCAGATGGCTGAAAAAGCAGTTGAAAAACGGTAAAAGGCTAAAAAAGCAGTTGATAAAAGGAAGATGGTGGAAAAAGCTGGAAATAAACAGCTGGAATGATGAAATAAAAGTCAAACAAGAAGCAATTATCCATAATGTCTTGGAAAGATGAAGCTCTAATCCAAGAAGATTGATTCATGCTGAAGCTTATTGATGATTTATGATTTTAGTGATTTCTTATTAATAAAGATTTCATAGGTATGATAGAACTTGCTGGTAATGTAAGGTTTTGTGAACTGCCAACATAACTTCAGCCCTCCTCTCTTCATCACAGAATCGGCTGCCCCCCCCCTCTAGAGAAAAGGCTACGTACGCCCATGATACAGCCCTTCATCCCTAAGGATGACCCAGACACCCCAACTCAACTCTACCCTTTCCAATTTTATGTTAGTTCTAACTTTCAATGTTACTCCTAAATTTTATTTGAAAAAACTTGTTCTTTTTTATTTAGTTTCTGATTAATTCTAAAATCAGGCCGGGAAATTTTTCTTCCCCCTCCGTGAAAGATTTTCTTCAGAAAATATCTCTCCCGGAAAAATTTTTCCGTGGAAATTTCATCCGTGCCGAAATTACCACCATCTCTCGTGAAAAATTAACCCCAGAATATTTCCTCCTCGCTTAAAATCCCCCCTCCCACAATTCCCCCTAGAAAATTCTCCTTATTTTTATTTAAATTTTTTATTTAATTTCTGATCGTTCTCCAAATCAAGCTGAAACCCCCCCCCCCCGTCAGTGGATATTTTTCCAAGACATCCCCCCATGGAAAGTTCTCCCTCGAAAAAATTCCTTTTGTTTCACAACAATTTAAAAAAAGCATTAAAAATTAGTTTATATGCATTTATATTAAGTTTTTACGAGTGAGAAAAATTTTTTGGTGGTGGGAGGGGGGGGGTCAAAAACCATAACCCCTTCTAGATACGGCCTTGCTCATGACGTCTGACGGAAGGCTGACGGAAGGCTGACGGAAGGTAATAGTAAGTGTAATAGTTTTGGTCGTAAGAGCACAATTTATATACTTAACAGTAAGTATCCTAGTTCAGATTTTCGGTTGTATAAACAGTGGCATCAATCTGTGATTATTACTTTTAGGGGGAACGCATACTTTGAAATCTAGGGAGGGGTAAATTTGTCGTTTACTCAAATTATTCAATATAGCACAAGAAATGGCATTTATTAATGAAAACACCACCCCCCCCCTCCAAAAAAGCTATAAAACCTGTGGCAGGGAGAAAAATCCAGAGGGATGCACATGTCCCCCTTTCTCCCCCCAGTTAACGCCATTGTGTATTGATACATTGTACGGGCTCAAATCATCAGGAAACCGACCAGAAAAGGTGGCCAGACCTCAGCCGAACTTAATACAGTAAGAGCTACTATCTTAATTATGTGTTTCGGAATCTTGAACTGATCTGAGGATTTTGGTGAAGGGAAAGGGAGGTGAATTAAAATACTATCATCATAATATCTATCAGAAATGGTCGTCAGGTTTCAAAGGAACATGAAGGGAAGCGAGGGTAACCCAGTCAAAGTTGGTCGGAACTAAGAGCCGGTGTCCTATTTATCCCTTATTGGAGTCAAATCTTGATATTCTACATGCAGGGAATACGAAAGAGGATCAACATTCTTTGCCAAATTGTACGGCCTTCGGTAAAAATGTGATGCTCTTCTGACAATAAAACGTTTGTTGAAACCTTAGCCCCCTTCTTCTCAAAATTTTCAGCTTTTACCCTCCTGGAAAATTTAATCAAGTGTCATTTTATCTGGTTCTTCAAGTTCCTGTGGCCCTTCAGCTGCAATGTGGCCTTTCAGCTGCAATTAATAACAATGAAGCCAGTGTAAGAAAAATTTATATTGGATAAAAAATCAGAAATTAAATGAAAACATTTAAAATAGAGTATATTGTTGTCTTTTGTGCTTAAAACATATTATTTATTGCGCAATTTTATTGTATGGCTTCTAAGCTATCCTACGCATTTCTATTTATGGATGTACTCTATTGGTTTTATGGTTTCTCATTTGTCCCAACAAATTATATTAGACTAGTCTCCAATGCTTTAATCGATCTTTTAGATTTTTGCCAATTTCCAAGGAGTAAAAGTGCACATTGTGACCCTAAAACCTTGCAGCACAAAAACTATCTTCACTGTGGTAAACACATAGGAAAAATCACAATTTACGGCTTTTTAGACCTTTATAACGACCTTTAGGTAATGATAGACAGATAGATAGATGAATTCATACAAAAGCCCTTTAGAGCCAAGGTGAAACACAACAAACAAGCAAAGAATACAACATCAAAACACAAACTGGCAAAACACTAGAACTGACTCAAGAAATATTTCACGATGCCTCATACCTACCCGGACGAACCTTCCAACAATTTGTAAATCTAAATAATACTTACTTTTCAAAATTTCCAAAATCTAATCTAATCCCTCTGCCCAACCTCCCTACCAAAAATTTCCGCCCGCAATTCCCTCAATTCCTTATATATTTATATATATATATATATATATATATATATATATATATATATATATATATATATATATATATATATATATATACACACACATATATATATATATATATATATATATATATATATATATATATATATATATATATATATATATATATATATATATATATATATATATATATATACACACACACACATATATATATATATATATATATATATATATATATATATATATATATATATATATATATATATATATATATATATATATATATATATATATATATATATATATATATATATATATATACATAACACATAAAATAACATATGATAAAATAAGTGTAAAGAAAGTGTATAATAGTATCAATAAGAGTGTGTGTGTAGTGTGTGTAAGTGTGTATATAGTGTGTATATATATATATATATATAAAAGATATATATATATATATATATATATATATACATAACCTCCATCCATAAAATTTTAAGCATAAAGAAAGTACCATAATAACACCAATAAGAAGTGTATTAGCTGAGTAAGAGTGTATAAGAGTGTATTCAATAGAGTATGTGTGTGTGTGTGTGTGTGTGTGTGTGTGTGTGTGTGTGTGTGTGTGTGTGTGTGTGTGTGTGTGTGTGTGTGTGTGTGTGTGTGTGTGTGTGTGTGTGTGTGTGTGTGTGTGTGTGTGTGTGTGTGTGTGTGTGTGTGTGTGTGTGTGTGTGTGTGTGTGTGTGTGTGTGTGTGTGTGTGTGTGTGTGTGTGTGTGTGTGTGTGTGTGTGTGTGTGTGTGTGTGTGTGTGTGTGTGTGTGTGTGTGTTGTGTGTGTGTGTGTGTGTGTGTGTGTGTGTGTGTGTGTGTGTGTGTGTGTGTGTGTGTGTGTGTGTGTGTGTGTGTGTGTGTGTGTGTGTGTGTGTGTGTGTGTGTGTGTGTGTGTGTGTGTGTGTGTGTGTGTGTGTGTGTGTGTGTGTGTGTGTGTGTGTGTGTGTGTATATATATATATATATACATAACCTCCATCCATAAAATTTTAAGCATAAAGAAAGTACCATAATAACACCAATAAGAGTGTATTAGCTGAGTATTAACTCTGTGTTTTTTTTAAATTTGTAGAATCCCACCTTTTTTCTTGGAGCAATTTCCCTTTTCCATTTGGGCTCATTATAATGTAACCAAGTTAATTTGTTTTATGAACTTCATCTAAAAAGAAAATATGAATAAGAAAGTAACGAAAATAAAGCAGCTAAGAGAAACAAAAGGAAAATTTACCGTGAGTAAGCTGGTGGAAAGCAAGCTTAACTTTGGAAAAATTCCCTGAGCCAACTTCTCCTCTAAATTTGTAGAATCCCACTCTTTTTCCAAGAGCAATTTCTCGTTGCCATTTGGGGTCATGAGAAAGGGCCCAAGTTAATTTCTCGTATAAACTTGATCCTTCGCCGGTATAGTTAATGTCGAATTCATCCTAGAACAAGATGTATTCTCAGATTCAGCTGGTCAGTTGTTAAATTGACATAATCTAGACCATGAACCGAAAATCCAAAGGAAGATATATTGCCGCTTTTAGTCTGAATTCACCAATTATCTAATAGAAAAAAAATGTGCGGGGTGTCTTGAGAGTAGAAAATGTTCAAAATTGCATTTCAGAATGCATTCACTAAAACTGGATAAAAAAGCCCTCCAACAGACAGAGAACCTGAAGCAAATATTATGTGTTAATCGTGTAGAAATATTTGGTATCAGGGAACAATTTTATGATAGCAAAATTTTATTTTTCCTTTAGTATAAAAATAAGTCATAAAAAAGCACTAAAAGGAAAAGTTTTGATTGTAAATTAAAACTTAAAAACATTACACATAACTCAAATTTTGCATTAAAAAAACAATAACTAGTATTTGGATTCTCTAAGGGGGACTTGGCCACTTCTTTTGGCTCACTCTCTTTTTGGATCTGATTCTCAGACAATTCATCAAAAGATTTCTTGTTAATGACTCATTCGAAAACAAGCATTTCGTCAAATTGGTAGCTTAAAAATGGATATTTTGTTTCTCACAGCAAAGCGCCAAAACAACTCAAAAAGACATTTACGATTTAGTTGCTTGAAAAATTAATTTAAAAATCTGAATACCTAAGAAGCCTAAACAGCAAACATGTCAATCCTTTTATTGCGGTAATAATAATATCATGATCAATCCTTTTATTTGCGAAAAATATCATTTGTATTATTAACCCCAACTGCAGATTTGAGACTACCTTAAATGATACAGAAGAGAGAGAGAGAGAGAAGAGAGAGAAAGAGAGATAGAGAGGGGAGATAAAGAGATAAAAAAGAAGAAAAAAGAAGGAGAGATCAACATTTCATGAAACTATTTCTTGTACGTAGATTAGCCAACTCACCCATTCTCTCATTATAGCCCAGACAAATGGGATAGAACTCATTTATCAGATAGCTTACGGTTTTAAATGAGGTCAGTCAATGTATACCTATAAATATTGGTAGACAATTCCTCTGGAAAAAGTCTAGCAAATCCTCATCCCTCTTATGGAGCATTTACGTTTCATTACCATACTTGACCATTGTTATCACTGTAGATTTCAACGTTCTAATATTGGCCAGCAGACTTATCTTCCTATCCTTTTCTTCAAAACTTTACAACTGGAAGCTATTCTACTTTTAGTGTCTTCATAATATTAATTATCTAACTTCACCTATTTACCTACACTATATTGCTTGTGTAAGCAGCCTATGTAATCTTCTTGCAAAATAGTTTTCAAATCTATTCTTCCACCCTGAACTCTCTAAATATCCAAGAAACCATTTATTTTGCAAATATTTTCATCTTTGACACTCAAATCATCTAGATATTTAATCCTGGGAGAGTTATACTCTCCTATTTGATTCCATGCTCTGCCAGAGTTCCTTAGGACAAAATCTTTCAAAACGATCCATATACATGAGAAAAGAGCATAATCCTGCTTAAATCATGATTCAATACAAAACGAGCTACTAACCTAATTTCCTAACTTAACCACAGCAATTCTGTTCTCGTATAACATTAATGACTTTTATGAATTTACCTGGTATAAAATTCAAAGATAGGACCTTCACTATAGCTTTTCCATTAGCTGAATAAACGCTTTCTCACAATTTATAAAAGCGAGCGCTATAGAGAAACTTTGTCCACAACATCTCTCAGTCTAAAAATTATCATCATACTTATCATCATATCATCATGTTCTTCCTACAAAAATAAAGCCAATGCTTCTATAATTACCTATATTCTTCTATATGCTTCTATATGCTATAATGCTTCTATATTCTTTGTGGCCCAGCTCCTATCTTTAACTGGGACAAGTCCAAATAGACTGCCCCCTGTCAATTATTAACATATCAAAACAATATTATATTACTGTACTATCCGGCTACATCATCCAGATCTTCGGCCATTGGCACCTGATAGGACTTAAGTCATGAAGAGGTTCTTATGCATCTTCATGTTCTTAATTCCCATTATGTGTTTTTGCCGGAGTAGAGCAGATGCAGATGCCTTTCCATGAGAAATCATCAACTTAATGCGTTCGGTCCGGTTCCCATTTGCTACGAGCACGTATCCAAAGTACTTGTAACTGGGGCTACCTTTATTGAATCGCCTTTATAAGTAAATGACAAATCGTAAGGTCTACCACTATGAAAGATGACAATCTCGGTCTTGGATACGTTTAGCTTCAATTCTATGTTTCTAAGTAGGGTTCAGCTAAATTCAGGAGAGTTTAAAGCTTCTTGGCTGACTTAGTCACCAAAGCCGTGTTATCAACGATGAGTAAACAAGAAAACAGAGTATTCGCAAGCAAGAGTATTCGCAGGTATATACTCTAATATCTTGTATTGATCCAGCCAGACTTCAATTTATAATATCATCATCAATATTGTAGGTCGTCTTACCATCATTTGAATACCATATTAATTTACGGGTCATTTTATGACCACAAACTGTATTACTTATAACAAGACTGTTGTGTCTACAAAATTGTAATAGTCTATAACCATTGCTATTTTCCTCTGCTAGACCAAATTTATTTAGGCTAAGATACCATCTATCCCATTTCGTACCAATATGGGCAACCCAACCTAATAAAACTACTATATTTCTACCTGGGACCCTGTCTATTAGTTCCTGTACCTATAAGCAAAATTTATCCGAGTCACTACTTTCTCAATCAGTCGGTTCGGCGGGGGCATATGCTACTATGTCTGATACTTTACACTTTTATTCACAAAATAAGCAGCTAGAACTCAATTATTAATACCTTCCCAACCTAAGCGAAGCTTAGAAGCTTCCTTATTCATCATGAGATCTATTCTCTGCCTATGTACCCCGTCCTTCCTGTGTGAGTAAATAAATTCTATGTTACCTAATTTCATGAGATATTAGTTTCATAACCTAATATATACAATAACTTCCTGTTAGCCTTCCTAATCTAATAATTTACTTTCCACCTAATATCCCTAAGATATTAGTTTCTGAAACCTCTAACAAGTCCGGTCCAAAAGCCTGAAGTCATCAGTCAAAATCTCAACATGACAGTTGTTATTTAACGTAATGTTCTAAGTCTTAATTTTCATATTATTTAAACTATTGAAATGTTATGGCCCTGGAAAAAGTAATGGGTACTACATCTTCTGGTTAGGGACTCGTACATCTTCTTAAGTCTACAACGAAGCGCTTAATACGACTAAGAACCGAACAGCAAGAAGTACCTGGGTCCTCAATTAGAATGGAGTAATTATCCATTAATTATAATTCAGTGCAATGCCTTGTCGTTTGCTAAGCTATAATTTCATCGAGAGGTTTCACTTCTGAAGGTCACCCAACACCTGGTCACTGCTTGCAGTCACAGTTCTGGTTACGCAAACATGTGGAAGGTCTGTAGCACAGAGCAAAAACCCCGAGCCATCTCACAACACCGGAGCACCTCCTACCTTTTATACCCAGCCTATCCTCGTCAGGGCACTCATTATGGTCAATAGCAACTTACTAAAAGAGCACCTCCACTACCAATAGAGGGCCATGTCCCTGAAAGAGGCTGGCCGATATGTTGAGTCCATAGTGGCAGAAGAGGCTGAGTGGGACCTGAAATGGACAATGTATCTTAGCAAAAATTGAAGAGGTAGTACCATGTTTTAATAAGGGGTCCTGAAGAGGTCCTGACCAAGACCCACCAACAAATTGCCGTGCCCCGCCGGTGGGGTCTGCACTCCACGTTGGGATCACGGGTGTAGAAAATCAATTCGTGAGTCATCATTTGATTCGTCAGTTCAAAATATTGCTTAAGCAAACTGAATAGAAAGCTTTAAAATAACAACGTTTTATTTAGGCACCAATTTGCAATTTGTTTGAACACAATAGAATTAAAAGCAAGTTTTGACAAAAAGTCTTTTGACTTTTTTTCATTGTTGTTGACTTTTAGGTAAATAATAAGTACATTCAATACTTGTCTCTAAAAAAAAATGGAAAATATTTTATTATTGTTGTTGACATTTAACAGATAATAAGCACACTTTCAAAATACATATCTTTGCAAATATTTTTTAGACCAATTTCACTAAAAACAATTAAAATAAAATATAAATAGAGTAACCCAATACAATCAGATAAACCTTATTTCAAAGAATCACTTTAGTTTCATTAGTCTAATAAGTTTTTTTTATCCATACTTTACACATTTCTTTTAAAGTATAGAAAATCAGTTGGTGAGTTATTTGTCGATTTGTCAAATTCAAAATATAGGTTAAACAAACTGAGTAAATGCTTTAAAAATTGACAATGTTTTATTTAGGCAACAATTTTTTTATTTTTTGACTGCAATTGAATCAAAAGAAAAGTTTTGACGAAAAAAATCTCCTTTTTGAGATAGTAAAATTTAATTGAAAATCACAAATAAAATTATTAAAATAAAATTTTCCAGTGATATAATTATGCCCGCGCCACATCATAGTTACATCTGTCAATAAAATCAGAATTACGCACGACTACAGCGCCAACTTTCGCCGTTCGTGATTTCTCAAGTTAAACATTGTTCAACTTACAAGCATAAATTTCTTGAATGACCAATCAGAGTTAAGGTTTAATGCATACTTTTTAAAACCAGAAAAGATGGAAACTTTACAATAGCGGTTCTTCTATCTGTAAGAGGGGTCTGACAAAGGTTAAGAAGACTTTGTATTAGTATAAACAGCTGGACACAAATTAGTGTTGCTACAAAGTCTTTAAACTAACTTGTTGCAATTTTAATTTTCTGCTCTTTGAATACAAGTTTGACGGTAAAATCAAGAAAAATACCATATCATTCATGAAACGGCTTTTTTTATCGAAAGATGTGACTATGATGCGGCTTACCATCTATGAGGTGGCATATGATGTGACTATGATGTGGCTTACCATCTATGAGGTGGCATATGATGTGACTATGATGTGGCTTACCATCTATGAGGTGGCATATGATGTGACTATGATATGGCATACCATCTGTGAAGTGGCACATGATGTGACTATGATATGGCTTACCATAAATGAGGTGGCTTATGATGTGACTATGATGTGGCTTACCATCTATGAGGTGGCATATGATGTGACTAGGAAGTGGCTTACCATTCTGATGTGGCTTTGGCATTTGTCTCGTGATTTTTTTTTAATTATTGGTGTTGGCTTTTCAACAAATAATAAGCACACTCTTCAAAATACTTATGTTTGCAAATGTATTTTAAATTAACACAACTAAAAATAATTAAGACAGAAATTTAAGCAAAGTAACCCAATGTAAGTTCATTTCCACCAAGCTGGAATTCATCAAATCTCCTGCAGCACTTGTAACTACCACATAGTATTTTTACTCTTCCACATAGTGTAGATCTGAAGCCCCCAATCCAATTTCTATGGAGCATCATGGATTACGCAGATTCTGCACATATTACTAAATAAAACAAGTTTTTTTTTACTGAAAGTAAGCAGTAGCATTAAAACTTAGAACGAACAGAAATTATTCATTATATGAGGGGGGCTCCCCCTCCTCAACTCCTCACTCGTTATACCAACGGTTTTTGTGCTTTAGAAAAGATTTTTATTCCAGTTAAACGGCCCCTTTGTTTGAGCAGTCTCTTAAAGATTTGTGGCAAGAAGTCAACTTTAGGTTAAAAAGCGAGGGTTCAGGAAAGGGTACCCCTCCTCATAACGGGAATAATTTGTGTGCGTTTTAATTTTTAATATTGCTGCTTGCTTTCAGATGAAAAACTATTTTTTTTATTTAATTTCTGGCCAAGACAGGAAATCCCCTAAGTTTAGAATTTCCCCTGGAAGATTCTTCCAGGAAACTCTCTTTCCCATGGAAAATCCTCCGCATTGAAAATCCCTTCGCATAAAATACGCCCCAGAAGTTGTTCGTATACAGCTGAATAAGAAATACTGTTTGTGAACGATGGGCAATTGCGTAAGTTAGAGCCTTTTCCCCAGTGATTATAGGGGGTCGTGTCATCCCCAAAGGCATGGTTATTGGATCTTTCAATTGTACTGAATCAAATAGCCATCTTATTGTTTTGATGAGATGTCTTTGAGGAAGAAGAAGCGTAGGAGGGGTTCTAGTTGCCCTCTAATCTCCAATATTTGAATAAGAAAATCGATTTTTTATGCATCCATTGTTACTTAAATTCTGTTTTTAAGAATTTCGGCTACTATTGAGCCGAGTCACTCCTTATTTACAGTCACCCCTTACTTACAGTTCATTACCAAGAAGTGTTTGATTAAATAACAAAGGAAGTTTTTTAGATGAGTTTAAGAGTGGCACTAAAAGTTAAAACTAACAGATATTGTTCTGCATATGAAGGGGAATGCCCTTCTCAGCCCTCATTTTTTGGCTGAAGTTTTATGCTGAAACCTATGCTGAAAGCATTTATGAGTGCAAATGTGCTTGAGCAGTCCTTCTTAAAGCAATTGGGGCCAAAAATTGAATTTTAGCGTTAAGAGCTGAGGGCCAAGGAGAGAACAGTTCCCCTCATACACAGAATTGTTTATTTACTTTTACAGAATATGAACCAGGCTGGTTTTAAATTCTACAGCTTTGAAACATTATAATCAGGCTAAACCTAGTTTTGGAGAGGAAGTTTATTTTTAAATTTAATTTACCGGCTATGATGTTATGTCGATGGATTCAGCTTAGGGCGTATTGCCTTCCATTTCAGAGCAGGCAAAAGGTGTTCGACAAAAAGATAGTTGATCCTGAAGGGCGGTATATGTGTCCTCTTTGTAAAAGTGAGGGCGAAGATTTCGACCATTTTCCCCGGAAGTGCCCAATCCTCTCTGATTCAAGGGAAAAACGCCTACATGGGATTAATTGCTGCTTCCTGGTATTTTACAAAGTAGTAATCCAACCACAATATTTCGTGTCGGTGTTTACATAGATAAAAGCTTAGAAAGAAGGAAAACTTTATACAATTAATTATTAACTATTATATAGAATTACAATTGTGTTCTCGCCATATTAGGTGTTTTTTCGCTATGTATTATGTTTCTGTGTGCTTTTAATTTGTTCTCTTGGTGATTTCCTTATTTGTTTTATAAATTTGTGTGTGTATATAGCCCTTGGGCTTTTGAAATAGGCGATCTATCCATCTATCTAGCTATAAACCTTTTACTTGAATCAATAGTAAACTTTACGCAGCCAGTGACGACAATGAGAGAAAGGGGGGGGGAGACTTGGAAGTTTATCCACATGGTGGCAAAAGTCGGAACATTTACAAATGACCCTTCCACACATACCCTGTTGTTTATGGAACAAATTGCACAATCTCGTTCAATCAAAATTCTACGTTCCGTCACTTCAACTCTAGCTAGAGCTTCGATGCCAAAATCCCTTGAAGTGTTATGGCAACTGAAAACCACCGATCAAAGTTTCAGAGATAACTTGCAACAGTTTTGTACGGGGAAAGTTTGACGTTTGCTGTGTAATTAGAAAACTTCAAAAATTAATTTTTATATGATCAAATAATGACAAACTAGGTACTCAGCAGACCGCTATTTACATAAGCTCAATTCACATAGTTTCTGTTTGATAACCAATTGACGGCCTTGGATAAGTTTCTGCTCTTATCGACACGCACAGAAGACAGTTGGTTTGCGGATATGAGGACGAACCTTAACTAACAATAGAACAAGACCTAATAGCTTAAGTCGTATCTACCACAAGTAGAAAATACTTTATAAGTTATCAAACTCGGCCTCTCAAAAGTGCAATTAGAACCGAAGCCGTTACTCACTAACAAATTTATTTTAGATTAATAAGCCCTTCTGATGGATGTGGATAATAAAAAATGCGTCCAGTAAGTTATGCATTATCAAAATATAAGGATTTTTGTAGAGGGTGGTCGTATAAGCTTTGGAGGGGGCTTATTCGAAACTATGCCTCTGGAGATGCAATGCCTCCTACATCCCTCAGGGTAAAGATTGTAAAATATGCAATTTACCCTTATTTACATGTATGATTTATCATTAGGAAAGGTGGGGGGTGGTGTTTGTTTCTAGGTATGTTCGTAAAGACTAAGGATATTAAGTTGAAACTTCAGGGAATACTGAGGGGTATGTCAAATAAAACTAAAGATATTATATGCATCCTTTTATCAAAAAGTTGTATGTGCAATATCACTAGAACAGCCGAGGGCATTAAGTTTAAACTTTCAGGGCATGTTACACTATATGCAGGAAGGTTTTCAAAAGGATACAGCAACAATATCTAAGGAACGGCTAACGGTATTAAGTTGAAACTTTAAAGGCATGTTGAGAGAGATGTTGAAAAAGGGAAGAAGGGCAGCCCCTCCCTCTTTCCCTTTTAGATACTTCCCTTAACACAAATAAAGAACCAACATCGCTACAAATAAGAATTCGGCTACTGACCCCTTCCCCTAACTTTAAAAGTCTAAAGCCTACTACGCTATTTGCGCTTTACTGAAAACATATTATATTAAAAATATTTTCTTTTGTACTTAGAAAATTGAAAATAAAATAAAACTTTACAGTGAAATAAAGCTGGAATTGTTGAGCTTTCAGCAATTAATATCATTATATACCAAATATTCAGTTTAATTTTATTAGGTCTTTCCTAGGACTGTCCAAGACACAAATAGTTGTCAATAAAACACAAATGAACCAGTAGGCTCTAGAATTTTACTGTAAGGGAAGAGGGAAGGTGTCAGTAACAAAATCTTATTTACTTATTTACTTGTAAAGTTTGAATTTTACTTGTTCTAAAATTTATTTATTCATTTATATTAGTATCTGCTGTATGTTTGCTATAATAGTTTATTTAATTTCGTTTTCGGTTTCATTTATTCTTTAATAGCAATTTCTAGTCGTTTAGAGTTTGAATTAACATAGAAATTCATTTCTGATGGTCTTAAATTTTATATGCCTCTTTGCTTTTCTTTGAAAAACTTCTTATGGAAAGTTTTTTTTTTAATTAATCACATTAATTGTCCAAAATTTCTTGCTCAAAATCTTAATCTTGATGAATATCAAATACACTTTGTTGATCATTCATTGACTGTAATTGAGGCAGAGTCTTTCTATCTCAATCACTAGACTACATTATTGACAATACTATCCCCTTGTCAATACTATCCCCCTAGCCTCCTATGCAGGCTACTACTCTTCTCTATGCTAGTAAGATTATGAATAAACATTTTACCTGCTATACCTGTTTTCTTTCGCATATTTATTTTATCCCTCATCAAATTCTGAAAGAGTACTAAAGGATATAATGAACATTTGAATATGCCTTGTTGAAAATAATCCAATTTACTTTACATCCGCCGTGTCGAAAGAAGCCAAAAATTATTGTCTTTTTTATGTTTTGTAAATACCACACTGTTCATGGTGATGAGTGGTAGCTAAAGAGAAGTGCTCACAAACAGTAAAAAAAAAACAAGACAGGAATTTACATTACAATATACACACAAATACGTATCATATTGATTATCCCATATATCAGCCGGTCCATAGAAAGGATTTCCAATATTTTGGAAATATTAGGCCTAACATAGACTAACATAGGTCTTGATTTAAACCTGAAAAGTCAGAAGTAGTATTTTCAACTAAAAAAAAACTCGACTCGACCCCCCTTAATCCGCCTAAGAAGTTCTGACGTCAAACCTTTTGAGTACATCTTGATGAAAGTTACACCATCAAATTGATCAACGTGTCTGTGAGACGAGGACAACAGGTTTCAACTATGTAGCTATAAAGTAAGAATGTTCATTGGGGAAGACAATAATTAATAAGCGTTGTCTTCTTCTTTTCAGGGGATTGCCGTGTTAAACCAGTCGTCTTAGAATACTTGTTAGGCTTATTTAACTGAAAGTGTGGGCTGTAGTGCCCCTGAAAGCAAGAAACAGTCATTATGAGGCTCAAAACACCAGTCTTTGGGCAAAATGGGAGCAAAAAGGAATTGGTTGAATTTGTGGAGTGACAAATTGGGTGAAAAATTCGAAAAACACTTGGAAAAGGCACCCAAAGTCAGAGAATATTCGACCATGGGAGGGTATGTGTCAATCATTAACTTAGACCTTAGTTTCGCCTGTGCCATCCAGAGAATCAATACTTCAGTTTTGTTGCAGCTATTATGTTCTCCAACTCTGTCTGGATAAAGACCTTTTCACGCAGGATGCTAAGGCCTGCCTGATAGTCGCGCCGTAGTGTTTTCAGTGGCCTCTGCCTTAGCCGTGAGTCAGGGGAGCTGATGGATAAAACAAATCCAACCAAACATCTGAATTTCAGTTTTCAGGGGAGGCAGAAAAAGCCTGGCCCTGCTCCAAGCACGAGTAAGAACTAATTTCCCCTTTGGCGGGTAACCGGTGGGTGCCAGTGAGGTTGAACATTCAGAAGCCTATACTCGCTCTTTTATAGCATATGTCCAAAATATCTTCATCTTTGAACCCTGATGACGCTGGTCGTGAGTGCTTGTCTCAACGCAGATGATATTGATTGAATTTGTATTTTCTGAAATCAACGAATGCTTAGTGTTCTCCTAAAGCATATATTTTCTAACGCTTGGACTCGTTTTCTTTGCTGCTGATTTAAGTGTCTCTGAAAATTATAAGAGTACACACAAAAAATTTCTATTAGAAAGCAGTAACTTCAAGAAGGTGGAGGAATACTGGGATTACCGGATTTAATGGAGCCCATTGAAGGTGTCATTGCCTATCCTATTCTGGTCGATACTTCTTGTGGAGTTGAGCTAATGTTCTGAATTACGCTTCCTTGATATTTGACCTGAACTACTTGTTGTGTTTACGACTTCCTCTACTCGATGTTCAAGAGAAAGTCAATCGTTTATATGCATTTGGTTTTTTTGGCGTTTATCTTCAGACCCACTTGACCCGCTCTTTCTTTCAGCCCATTGAATATTTCTTGGAGTCGTACAGGACTCTAGCATTGCAATGTCATCAGTGGGGTCTAGATAACCCAGATGTATTCCTGGGTTACCTGAATGCAGCCTTGTTCACTGCATCTGAGAATGTGGTCTATCAGCATCACAAAGAGAAGTGGGGAAAGAACGCAACCTTGCCTAACTCTAGATGGAATGCGGAAAAATCTAGTCTCGCCGTCAGGGGTCTTGAAACGGAATAATGTGTTCATATCCGACAATTATGAGATCGAATAGTTTATCTGGAATGCCGTGCTGTAGAAGAATCTCTGACAAACTTGGAAGACATACAGAGTCGAAAGACTTTTCGATATCGAGATAAACCAAAAAAACCGTTCTTGACTGCTTTCGTGAAGCATGAATATTAGATCTGCAGAGGAGAGGCTTAGTCGAAAGTCATGTTAACCGTCCTGGAGATACTTGTCAAGTTACAAAGTGGTCCTTTGGAAGAAAATATACGAGAGCAGCATCTTAGCAATGATGAAAAGGCAGATGAGACGCCGATTCTCTAAATGTTTCATTCCCAAGCATGCTTAATAAAAAAAATCCGACGAAATTTATAAGGTAGACTAAAACTATAAACAAGAACACATTATCCTGGAAAAGAGAGGGCTCTCATCTCCCTTAGTCCTGCCTTCTTTATGCTAAAGCTTAACTTCAGAAATGATTGCTGTACCACAAGAGCAATATTTGCTTATTTTCTGTGATACATTTTTTGTCAGTATGATCGAGAATGAAAGGGCTCGTCTATTGAGACCTGACATGAATAACGACATTTTTGTCAAAATGTTTTGAATTGTTGATATTTTTTGAAATATTACTTCCAATTACCAAATGGTCATTTTAGTCACCCTCTAAAGTTCTTTCAGATGAGGAGTCTTTACCTTGACAATGTAAGAGCCTATTTATTTACATTTACCTTGAACAATAAAATTTCCAGCTCAAGCATTTTGAAACGCAATTGTTTTATAAAAAAAACTTATATTTACCAAGTGGCCAAACTAGTTGCTCTCTAAAATGCTTTCATCTAAGGGGTATATAGTGTAAAAATGAGGGATTATTTATTCACATTTGACATGAACAATGACACTTTATTCAAATATTGGGGAATGTAAATTATTTATTAAAAGACATGTAATTACCAGGTGGCCATAGTAGTTGCCCTTTAAAGTGCCTTTGGTAAGGAGTCTATTCTTTGAAAATCTAAAGGGCTTATTTATTTACATTTAACTTGAACAATAGAATTTCAGTTTCAAAAATCAAGAAATTTTATAATGCGGGGTGGACCTGCATTTATAATTAAGGATCAAATAAGATACACAGTAAAGAAGGATTTAAATTGTTAGATTGAAGGTAAGATCGGACTTTTTCTATTGAGATTGAAGTTTCGGAGAAAAAAAAGTTGTTAGTTTACCGGCGACATAGTGCTAATCCGGAGGATTTTCTTCCTGATTTTGATAACTTTATTTCCCATAAAGCGGCGACTAAATTGGACCGTTTTTTTTGTGATTTTAATTTTGATCTTCTTAATTTAAGTAGTTCTAACCTTGATTTTTTTTTAATCTTACGTTGTCGCACAATTTTTTTCCGTTAGCAGAAATACCGACACGGATTACTAGTCAGTCGGCTATCCTTGTTGATAGTATTTATATATCGGTTAATCTTATACCGAAAAGTTATTGCGTGGTGATCATATGTCCAGGTTCTGACCATCTTCCTTTGGCGTGCGTAATTCGGGACACTAGAAAAAGGTATTTAGAATGGAGAAGACGATAGTTAGAGATATTAAGCCAGAAAATCTTAAACACTTGCAGGAAGAGATAAGTACAATTTCTTGGAAGGAAGTTGTGAATGAAAAAGAAAACGCATTGATGGCGTTTGACACTTTTTAAAAGGATTGTCACCTATTTATGATAAGTGTTGCCCTGTGAAGGTTGTTCGTAAGAAGAAAAATGTCCCAAAGAAACCGTGGGTAACGAATAAAATTTCGGAAAAAATTAGTGAACGGAACAGACTTTATCAGTTGTACCTTGATTCTCCAACGCAACAAAACCTTAAAGATTTCAGGAGACTTCGGAACAATGTGAACTCCTTCAGAAGGTCATGAATGAAACATTATTATTCAGAGAAGTTTCGTGATAAAAACGGTGATGTTAAGGGAACTTGGCAAGTGATAAACGAGGCAATACGTAGTAGTAACATTATAGACCCAGTGGATGAACTTGTAGTCGGTGAAAAACTAGTTAAAGCTAAGAAAGATGTTAGTGATGAGTTTTGTAAAGGTTTTTCAAATGTTGGAATTGATGTTAAAAATGATGTTGCTGACCATGGATATAAAAACGAGCTGTTTCTTGATGACGGTGGGGAAGGTCGTTCCATGAAATTCGTAAAGTACACTCAGTCTGATCTTGAGGACGCACTGAAAACAATAAAGTTGAATTCAGCTGGAATTGACGGTCTTAGCCTTAAGGCATTTAAGGCTGTCAACGCATACTTTTTGCCTTGGCTTCTATATTTGGTGAACCTATAAGAGGCAACGCTGTAGCGTTGCCTATAGTAAAGTCCATACGGCTCCGATGTTTTATTATTATTATTATTATTTTGTTTCCCAGAGGCACTTCATATGGAAGGGGTCGTCGTAAAAACTTCAAAGGGGGCTCATTTGATTGGAAATCGAAGGTTCTAGTACTTTTTTTAATAGTCGAAAATGATTGGAGGACAACAAGCCCCCCCCCCAGGCCCATCACCCCTAAAACACATCCAATCAAAATTTTGAGATAGCCATTTTGTTCAGCGTAGTTGATTTTCGGATAGAAAATATATTTTTGAGGAGGACAATCCCCAACAAGCCTCAGGGCAAGGGTTTTAAGTTATGCCCTGGGGGCATATAAGGTTTTTATAGAAGGCGTTGTCGTAGAAACTTCAAAATAGGCTCATTCAATTGGAAATTAAAGGGCTAGTGCCCTTTTTAATATTCGAAAGTAATTGGAGTGCAACTAGCCCCCCCCCCACGCCCATCATTTCCCCAAACGCGTCCAATCAAAATTTTGAGATATCCATTTTGTTCAGAGTAGTTGATTTCTAAATAGAAAAAATATTTTTGAGGAGGACCCTCCCCCACAACCCTCAGGGCAAAGGTTTTAAGTTATGGCCTGGGGGCATATAAGGTTTTTATATAAGGCGTTGTCGTATAAACTTAAAAACAGGCTCATTCGATTGGAAATTAAAGGGCTAGTGCCCTTTTTAATAGTCAAAAGTGATGGAGTGCAACTAGCCCCCCCCCCACGCCCATCATTTCCCCAAACACATCCAACCAAAATTTTGAGATAGCCATTTTGTTCAGCGTAGTTGATTTCCCGATAGAAAATATGGTTTTGAGGAGGACACTCCCCCACGACCTTCAGGGCAAGGGTTTTAAGTTATGCCCTGGGGGTATATAAGGTTTTTATAGAAAGCGTTGTCGTAGAAACTTCAAAAAAGGCTCATTCAATTGGAAATTCAAAGGGATAGGGCCCTTTTAATAGTTGAAAGTGATTGGAGGGTAATTAGCCACCCCCCCCTGCCCCTCATTCCCCCAAACACATCCCATCACAATTTTGAGATAGCCATTTTGTTCAGCGTAGTTGATTTCCTAATGGTATATATATTTTTGAGGAGGACACTCCCCCAAAACCATCAGGGCAAGGGTTTTAAGTTATGCTCTGGGGGCATATAAGGTTTTTGTAGAAGGCGTTGTCATAGAAACTTAAAAAAAATGCTCATTCGATTGCAAATTCAAAGAGCTAGTGCCTCTTTTAATAGTCGAAAGTGATTGGAGGGCAACTAGACCCCCCCCATGCCAATCATTCCCTCAAACACATCCAATCAAAATTTTGAGATAGCCATTTTGTTCAGCGTAGTTGATTTCCAAATTGAAAATATATTTTTGAAGAGGATCCTCCCCCTGAACTCTCAGGGCAAGGGTTTTAAATTATGGCCTGGGTGCATATAAGGTTTTTATAGAAGGCGTTGTCGTAGAAACTTCAAAACAGGCTCATTCGATTGTAAATTAAAGGGCTAGTGCCCTTTTTAATAGTAGAAAGTGATTGGAGTGCAACTAGCCCCCCCCCACGCCCATCATTACTCCAGACACATCCAACCAAAATTTTGACATAGCCATTTTGTTTAGCGTAGTTGATTTCCAGATAGAAAATATGTTTTTGAAGAGGACAATCCCCCACAACCCTCAGGGCAAGGGTTTTAAGTTATGCCCTGGGGGCATATAAGATTTTTATAGAAGGTGTTGTCGTAAAAACTTCAAAAAAGACTCATTTGATTGGAAATTCATAGGGATAGTGACATTTTGATTAGTAAAAAGTGATTGGAGGGTAACTAGCTCCCCCCACGGCCATCATTCCCATAAACACATCCACTAAAAATTGTGAGATAACCATTTTGTTAAGCGTAGTTGATTTCAAGATAGAAAATATATTTTTGAGAAGGACACTCACCCACAACAATCAGGGCAAGGGTTTTAAGTTATGCCTTGGGGGCACATACGGTTTTTGTAGAAGGCGTTGTCGTAGAAACTTTAAAAAATGCCGATTCGACTGGAAATTCAAAGAGCTAGTGCCTTTTTGAATAGTCGAAAGTGATTGGAGGGCAACTAGCCCCCCCCCACGCCTATCATTCCCTCAAACACATCCAATCAAAATTTTGAGATAGCCATTTTGTTCAGCGTAGTTGATTTTCACATATAAATATGTTTTTGAGGAGGACACTCCCCCACAACCCTTAGGGCAAGGGTTTTAAATTATGCCCTGGGGGCATATAAGGTTTTTGTAGAAGGTGTTGTCGTAGAAACGTCAAAAAAGGCTCATTCGATTGGAAATTCAAAGGGCTAGTGCCCTTTTTAATAGTCGAAAGTGACTGGA
This sequence comes from Artemia sp. Qi Xiang Cuo, assembly GCF_049724085.1. NCBI lineage: Eukaryota > Metazoa > Arthropoda > Branchiopoda > Anostraca > Artemiidae > Artemia > Artemia sp. Qi Xiang Cuo. The sequence goes on from NC_142807.1 coordinate 8,830,956, forward strand.
GGGCACCTAGCCCCCCCCCCCACCCATCATTCCCCCATTCACATCCAATCAAAATTTTGAGACAGCTAGTTTGTTCAACGTAGTTGATTTTCAGATAGAAAATATGTTTTTGAGGAGGACACTGCCCCACAACCCCCAAGGCAAGGGTTTTAAGTTATACCCTGGGGGCATATAAGGTTTTTATAGAAGGCGGTGTCGTAGAAACTTCAAAAAAGGCTCATTCGATTGGAAATTCAAAGGGCTATTGCCTTATTTAATAGTCAAAAGTGATTTGAGGGCAGCTAACCCCCCTCTCACGCCCACTTTTTTCCCAAACACATCCAATCAAAGTTTTGAGACATCCATTTTATTAAACGTAGTTTTAAGGTCTGGAAATTAGGTCTTTGAGGATGAAAACTCCCCCACAGCCCTCAGGGCAAGGTTTGTAATTTAATGATTCTCCGAATCCGTCATATTATTTCTTATGGAAGGGATACTCGTGTAAACTTTAGAGAGGGCTCATTTGATTGGAAATTGAAAGTTGTTGTTCACTTTTTAAGAGTCAAAAGAGATTGAAGGGCAACTAGACCCCCTCTCCTCCACCCCCTAAATGCATCAGATAAAATTTTTGTTAAAAATAGTTGAAAGGTTAAGTAACAAAACTCTGGCGTCGACAAAACCCCCCAGGGCCCAGGGGCACGAAGGGATTCTCGTATAAATTTCAGAGAGGACTCATTTGATTAGAAATTGGAAGTTCTAGTCCAGCTCTTACGAGTCAAAATCGATTGAAGGGCAAATACCACCATCACGCCCTTTTTTCCCACCCCTTTGAACTAATTCTGTTTATACCTAAAGGACCAATGAGAGTTAGAATGTTTTGGTATTAACATACACCTATTAGGCATCTGCTCTCCTCCCTGACAAGGAAAGAAACAGAGAGTGTAAAGCAGTGGCGGATCCAGGGGAGAGGCGAGGGCCCCCCCCCTAACATAGTCTAAAGTAATGTAATTTACTTAATTAACGCAAGATTGCGTTAATTAAACTTGGTCCTAACGCAGATTTATCGGATCAACCTATTTTGCGCCCCCCCTAAAAAATTCCTGGATCCGTCCCTGGTGTAAGGACACTATAAATTTTAATTTGTAATTCAATGAACCCTGTTCCAAAGTTTATGCGACCACCTCTTCCACGTAAAGTGCCCCTCTTAAAACGAGTGAAACTTAAATTGAATATGCAAATCAAGTTTGAATCAAATAAAAATAACTACTAACATGACTTTGGGTATTGCCTCACTGCGGAAGCCTAAAACCTACTGCGTCATTGGCGCTTTACTGAAAACAAATTATATTACAAATGTTTTTTTTGTACTTAATATTGAAAATAAATATAAAAATTACAGTAAAATTTTAAACTGATGAGCTTTCAGCAATTAATATCATTATACATCAAATATTCAGTTTAATTTATTAGTTCTTTCCAAGATTGGTCAAGACAAATATAGTTTCACTACAAAAAAAATTTAGATACTGCCCCCTTCTTTAACTGGAAAAACCTAAAGCCTTCTGTGCCATTGGCACTTCACTGAAAACGAATTACTCTTATATTACAAATTTATTCTTTTCCAGTTCTTACAGCATTGAAAATGAAAATAAAAATTACAATGGAAAAAAATCTTGAACTGATGGATCTTTCAACAATTAATATCATTATATATCCAATATTCAATTTGATTTTGTTTATATTTTCCAAGACGGTTCAAGACTCATATAGTTTTCAGCAAGGCGCCGATGACGCAGTAGGTTTTAGGCTTATGCGGTGAGGCGATACCCAAACTCATGTTAGTAGTTATTTTTATTTGATTCAAACTTGATTTGCATGTTCAATTTAAGTTTCACTCGTTTTAAGATTTATTTATTCGTTTACATTAATATATATTGTATGCATGTTCGCATTGATTGTTTATTTAATTTCAGTTCGTTTTAATTTTCATTTATACTTTAATAGCAAACTTTTTTTTTTCGTTTTAAGCTTGATTTTCACATTCAATCTAAGCATTACTCGCTTTAAAATCTATTTATTCATTTATATTATTACTTTTTTTATGTTTTTTGATATGATTGTTTATTTAATTTCTGTTCGTTTTGGGTTTCATTTATTCTTTAATAATAATTTCTCGTCGTTTTTAGTTTGAATTTTAACAGATATTCATATCTCCTGAGCTTAAGTTTAAAATGGCCTTTACTTTTTTTTGAAAAACTTATTTTTCGGATAGTTTTTTTAATTAATCTATGGAAAAAGGTCTGTTCCCAGATGCTTTAAAACAAGCAAAAATGACACCTTCGCATAAAGGTGGCGACAAAAGAGAAATGTCAAACTGAAGACCTATGTCGATTCGGCCACTGTTCTCAAAAATATTTGAAAAGGTTGTTCATAAGAAACTGTATTCCTACCTTAATTCTCTTGGATTTTTATGTGATACGCAATTTGGATTCCGAAAATCTCATTCTACTAGTTATGAAGTGCACCACCTTCTTGATGTTTTAAACAATGTATTCGAGAGCGGCTATACTCCTTTAACTATTTTTATTGATTTTAAGAAAGCTTTTGGTACTGTTGATCTTGAGCTGTTCTTAGATAGGATGTAACATTTAGGGATACAAGGAAATTGGATTGACTGGTTTCGTTCGTATTTTTATGTTAGGTCAATGCGTGTAGTAGTGAGGGATATTGTCAGTTCACCTCGTTCTGTACTATGTGGGGTACCGCAAGGTTCTGTGTTCGGTCCGCTTTAATATTTAATTTACTTCGACACAGTACGGTTCTACATTCCTGATGCCGCCATAACATCCTTTGCGGAAGACACAGCTATAACGATTGCTGGAAAGGCTTTGAGTGAGGTTGTTTCAAAAGCAAATAAAGTGCTACATAACCTGCATGCTTTTACTAGTCTTAGTTTTTTAGTAGTGATGCGAGTAAAACTAATTACATGATTTTTAGTCGTACTGGAGTTATTGATAATATTTTCGGTTTCAGTTAATTTTAACGGTACGAAGATCAAGCAGATATTTGATACGAGGTATCTTGGTTTTCAGATTGATTGTAAATTAAACTGGAAAAAAACATAGTGAAATTGTATCGGTGAAAGTTGCGCGGGGCTTAGGGCTGATTAGTAGATTTAAACATGTTTTTACTGTCTCAGTTTTGAAAATTTTTGTATAATTCAATTATTCATCCTTATATTGTATACGGTTGTTCTGTGTGAGCTAGTAATTTTGCTGTAAATTTTAAACGGATACAAATTGTGCAGAATGAAGTGGTGCACCTGCTCGGTGATTTCGAAAAATGTGAACATGCATTGGATTGTTATCACCATTTTAATATTTTAAGTGTTGGGCAGTTGAGAGATTATCAGACCGGTATTTTCGTGTATCAGTGTTTAAATAAACTAGAACCTGATTATTTTTGTGATGTATTAGCATCAAATTCTGCGCATCATTCTTATGATACAAGGAATTCCGCGGACCTAGCACAAGAGAGACAACACACTGCTATGTCTAGTTTTGTATTTTCGCATGTGAGTGTTTCGGTATGGAACTGTCTTCCGGAAAGCACTAGGATGGCCAAGAGTGTGTCCTTTTTTAAAAATTAATTGAAAAAAACTTTTTCCACAAAATAAGTTTTTCAAAGAAAATTAAAGAACTTCATTAAACAAAAAATGAGCAAAAATAAAATCAAATAATCTACCTAGCTCGAAACTACCACAAATCAGCATCGATAAATAAATAAAATCCAAAACGAACAGAAATTAAAATAAATAACCGAGTCAAACTCAAAACGAGCAGAAATTAACATAAGTTGGGCGCAACCCCTATGCCTTCCCAAGGCCAGAACAAAATTTGTACTTTACTAAAAAAAATACAAATGAATGTGCATTGTCAGTTTAATATACATATACTGATATTTAGTAATCAAAATGTTAAAATTATCTGATTTATTAAAGTTATAAAATTAAAAATAATTATAGTTTTTTCAGTAAAGTGCAAATTTTGTTCTGGCCTTGGGAAGGCATAGGGGCTTTGCGCCCAACTTATGTTAATATCTGCTCGTTCTGAGTTTGACTCGGTTATTTATTTTAATTTCTGTTCGTTTTAGGTTTCATTTATTTATCGATGCTGATTTGTGGTAATTTCGAGCTTGGTAGATTATTTGATTTTATTTTTGCTCATTTTTTGATTCATGGAGTTCTTTACTTTTCTTTGAAAAACTTATTTTGGGGAAAAAGTCTTTTTAATTAATTTCTGTTCGTTTTATATTGACATAGTCTTTTCAGGCAAAAAGAAAATAACACTTTAAATCTTTTCGTTTTTTAAGACTTTTAGTTTGGCCTGCTATTTGTATGCTGGAGAAAAATTTTCAGCAATTCTTAACAACATACACCATTTTAAAAATTTGGACACAAATAGTACTGTTTAACATAGTTTCATGCCTCCTCTAGTTCACCTGAAATGAGGAACTTGATACCATTCGCCAAAAAATCGGTTTACTTTCTTTGATAGCTTTGATGCACTTACTATATTTTGATTTGATTAAATTCTAAGAGCAGAAGTAGCTTCAAAATTTTGAACATAATACCCGCAGTCGTTCTTGGGATACTGCTGAGATGCCTTATTGAGAATTAGCATTATCACAGTGCATTTTGAATTAATCTTAAGGCAACATTTAGTTTTTAAACATAATGGGCAAATGGGAGGGTGGGAGTGGGAGGGGTATTAGTAGCCCTCCAATCATTTTCGACGATTGAAAAGGGCATCAGCCCTTTCTATTTTCAATCAAATGAGCCCCTTTCGAAGTTCCCACGACAACTCCTTCGATACGAAGTGCCCTGGTCTAAACAACAACAACAACAAAAATATTACTAATCACTTTCGACTGTTAAAAAGGGCACTAGCCCTTTGAATTTCAAATCGAATGAGCCCTTTTCTGAAGTTCCTATGACAACGTCTTCTATAAAAAACCTTATATGCCCCAAGGGCATAACTTAAACCCTTGCCCTGAGAGATGTGGCGGAGTATCCTCCTCAAAAACATATTTTCTATCTGTAAATCAACTAAGCTGACAAAATGGCTATCTCAAAATTTTTAGTGGATGTGTATGGGGGAATGATGGGCGTGGGGGGGGGGGCTAGGTGCCCTCCAATCACTTTCGACTATTAAAAAAGGTACTAACCCTTTGAATGTCCAATTGAACGAGCCTTTTTTGAAGTTTCTACGACGACGCCTTCTATAAAAACCATATATGCCCCCAGGGCATAACTTAAAACCTTTGCCCCGAGGGTTGTGGGAGAGTGTCCACCTCAAAAAGATATTTTCTATCTGAAAATCAACTACACTGAACAAAATGCTTATTATAAAATTTTGATTTGATGTATTTGGGGGAATGATGGGCGTGGGGGGGGAGGCTAGTTGCCCTCCAATCACTTTCGACTATCAAAAAGGGCACTAGCCCTTTGAATTTCCAATCGAATGAGCCTTTTTGAAGTTCTACGACAACACCTTCTATAAAAACCTTATGTACACCCAGGGCATAACTTTAAACCCTTGCCCCGAGGGCTGTGGGGGAGTGTCCTCCTCAAAGAGATATTTTCTATCTGGAAATGAACTACGCTGAACAAAATGGCTATCTCAAAATTTTGATTTGATGTGTTTGGGCGAATGATGGGCGTGGGAGGGGGGGGCTTGTTGCCCCCCAGTCACTTTCGACTATTAAAAAGGGTACTAGCCCTTTGAATTTCCAATCCTTCGACAACACCTTCGATAAAAACCTTATATGCCCCCAGGGCATAACTTAAAACCCTTGCCCCTAGGATTGTGGGGGAGTGTCCTCCTCAAAAAGATATTTTCTATCTGGAAATCAACTACGCTGAACAAAATGGTCATCACAAAATTTGAATTCGATGTGTTTGGGGGAATGATAGGCGTGGGGGGGCTAGTTGCCCTCCAATCACTTTAGACTATCAAGAATGGAACTAGCCCTTTGAATTTCTAATCGAATGAGCCTTTTTTGAAGTTTCTTCGACAACGCCTTCTATAAAAACCTTATATGCCCCCAGGGCATAACTTAAAACCCTTGTCCTGAGGGTTGTGGGGGAGTGTCCGCCTCAAAAACATATTTTCTATCTCGTAATCAACTATGCTGAACAAAATGGCTATCTCAACATTTTGATAGGATGTATTTGGGGGAATGATGGGCGTGGGGGGGAGGCTAGTTGCCCTCCAATCACTTTCGACTATTAAAAAGGGCACTAACTCTTTGAATTTACAATCAAATGATCCTTTTTTGAAGATTCTACGACAACACCTTCTATAAAAACCTGATATGCCCCCAGGGCATAACTTAAAACGCTTGCCCGGAGGGTTGTTGGGGATTGTCCTCCTCAAAAATAAATTTCTATTTGGGAATCAACTACGCTGAACAAAAGCTATCTCAAAATTTGGATTGAATGTGCTTGGGCAAATTATGGGCGTGGGGGGGGGGGGGGCTAGTTGCCCTCCAATCACTGTTGACTATTAAAAAGTGCAGTAGCCCTTAGAATTTCCAATCGGATAAGCCCTTTTTGAAGTTTTTACGACAATACCTTCTACAAAAACCTTGTATGTCCCCAGGGCATAACTTACAACCCTTGTCCTGAGGTTTGTGAGGGATTGTCCTCCTCAAAAACATATTTTCTATGTGGTAATCAACTACGCTGAACAAAATGGCTGTCTCAAAATTTTGATTGGATGTATTTGGGAGAATGACGGGCTTGGGGGGGAGGCTAGTTACCCTCCAATCACTTTCGACTATTAAAAAGGGCACTAACCTTTTGAATTTCCAATCAAATGAGCCTTTTTTGAAGATTCTACGACAACACCTTCTATAAAAATCTTATATGCCCCCAGGGCATAACTTAAAACCCTTGCCCCGAGGGTTGTGGGGGAGTGTCCTCCTCAAAAAGATATTTTCTCTCTGGAAATCAACTACGCTGAACAAAATGGCTATCTTAAAATTTTGAGTGGATGCGTTTGGGGGAATGATGTGCGTGGGGGGGGGGCTAGATGCCCTTCAATCACTTTCGACTATTAAAAAGGGCACTAGCCGTTTGAATTTCCAATCGAATGAGCCTTTTTTGAAGTTTCTACGACAACGCCTTCTATAAAACCCTTATATGCCCCCAGGGCATAACTTAAAACCCTTGCCGCGAGGCTTGTAGGGGAGTGTCCTCCTCAAAAAGATATTTTCTATCTGGAAATCAACTACGCTGAACAAAATGGCTATCTCTAAATTTTGATTGGATGTATTTGGGGGAATGATGGGCGTGGGGGGGGCTAGTTGCCCTCCAATTACTTTCGACTATTAAAAAGTCGAAATGTTTTGTTTGTTTTTTTTCCAATATATATATAGTAAGTGAGTAAAATATTGAGTCCTGCCACAAACAAATCTGTATAAATTTTCACGTGAGAGGTCTGTTTGATAAATAAATTTCTTTATTCCTCTCTCTGTCTCTCTCTCTCTCAGTTTGAGTGTTTTGACAGACAATCGTTAAATAAAAAGACATGCAATTGCCAGTGTCAAACTTATTAGCCCCTCTCCCCGTCTTATAAACGCTGTGTCTGTTTGAAAGATCTTAAGCCGAACTGGGCAACAATGACAAAAAAACCAACAGGGTTGAAAATACCAATGGAACAAAAACGAGACTGCGGCCAGCGGAGAGAAAAGACGAAAAATGTAAAACAACGCGGATATTTCACCTCTATCAAAACAAAGCGTCTTTAGCACGAGAGAAACACAAGAAGAACAAGATAAAAAACCAAACTAAAACTAAAAATAAATAAAACCACCACCAAAAAAATATACAATTGGCGCAAACTAATCCACTTACATAATTTTTTTAATTTATTTTTTATGGTGGTTTTATTTGTTTTTAGTTTTAGTTCGGTTTTTTATCTTGTTCTTCTTGTGTTTCTGATATGCTGAAGACGCCTTGTTTTGATACAGGCGAAATATCCGCGTTGTTTTACATTTTTCGTCTTTTCTCTCCACTGGCCGCAGTCTCGTTTTTTGTTGTTTTTATTTTCATTGAGGTTTTTCTTTCTGTTGGTTTACTATTTATGTTACTTTTTTGTTCTTTCTTTTACGTAAACCTGAATTTGGAGACAATCCTTTCTGTGATGTTTAAAAATTTCAATGCTTAAATAAATAAATAAAATACTCCATCTTAAAAATTTTACACGAAAAACTGCATCATGTTCATTGTTTCAAGTCCATTAGAAAATGAAAAAAAAAAACACTAAAATACTGATATAGTTTAAAAACAATACTCAGAATGATTCCGATTTATCTTTTTTATTCATACGCAAGTATTAGTTATTTTTTGTCGCTAATTAGTAAATGAGAGGCAACGTAGTTATCCCTTACTATATACGAATGGGCTTGAAAGACCTAAACAAAGTTTCTAATAAGTACGCTGGAGACGCTTAGTGGTAGTTAATTATTTGTATAACATAATTACCAAAGTTCAACAACCAAGCAAAAAAAGACATCCTTAATTACTATATTTTTAATTACCAGTCTTCCTCACTTTTTATATATTAGTTAGGTTTAAGACTAAAGGGTGCATCCAAAATTTTTTTGAGGAGACTGTTGTGGGTTGGGAGGTGGTGGTTTAACAAAAAAAAACTTTAAAAACACCTTAAAATTTGTTTATATGCATTTTTTTACGTTTTTAAGAGCCTGACAAATTTGTTTTGGCGCGGGGGGGGGGTCAAACCCTCCTCTAAATACTGCCTTGTTCCCCAAAAGACTCATTAAATAAACTTTTTGATAGAAGTTGTTTGATGGGAAACAGTTTCATTCCCAAATCTTCTAGGTAGCTTTCAAATGTACCAAACTTAATGGTAATTTTTTTATTCAGCCCCCCCCCCTCATTACCACTATGTAAATTTAAGAGTATGATCTACTCGCAAATTATCACAAATTTTATTCGGCACAGAAACATTTGTCACTGGGTTCTAAATACTTTTCCACGTCTAAATCCTTACATTTCTCTCTCTAGGGGCCCCAGATCGCTGTTATCTAGGCTGCAGCTATTGCCGCAAATTTATCACCACTACAAAATTAGTGATTTTGTCAAGTGCGAGAGGCTCAAAAAGGCACATACAAACTAATTTTTTGGGAGGGGAGGGTGATTCTAGCGGGGTGACTAAATAGAAATGTGAAGAAGATCCGATTTTAGACGACCGCTGGAGCTGAAGGGCCCTTGCGCATCTTCTGGGGCTAGATATTTTGAATATCAAAGGTAAAAGGAAATTAGTTAAGGTAGACGATATTATTAGCCAATTATCCAGTCATTATTGATTCATATAGTTTTAGTCTAATTCCAGAAACATTAGTAATAATTTGAAATTATTTTAACACCGTAAATTCGTAAGATTAAAGAATATGAATATATGTGTCGGAAAGCTGTTCAGGTTCTACATAATAAAGCTGTTCAGCCATCCACAATAAACAAATACGCTTCGCTGAAAATTTCAAACCCAAATAAGAAGCTTCGGTTTTAGGACTGAATTAAAATTACTAGAATTACCAGTAACAAGTATAAGTATATGGCAGGAAATTAAAAAAAAACTCTTTCCGATAAAGAAGTTCTTCAAAGAAAAGTAATGAGCAATATTGAAACCTAAGACGAGCAGAAATAATGTTCTATAAAAGTTTAAACTTAAGACAACCAGAAATTACTTTCAATGAATAAGTAAAACCCAAAATAGACAGAAATCAGAATAAGTAACCACATCAAACTGGTAGATACTGATATAGATGAACTAATAAATCCTGCAACGAGTAGAATTTAAACTATCAATAAAACTTAACTGACATTAAATGAATAATCTCAAATTTAAAATGGAATGAAATGAAATTTTGCTGTATTTCATTTCATTAATAGAGCAACATTTCATTTCATATTGGAAGAACAAGATGATAAACTTTGCATATATAAATTCAGCATTATTTTATTTTTAATTAGAATAATGTTCAACGCAGTATTACTGAATCCAAGAACAGTTAGTGAGCTTCTTAAGTCAATGGACCGGTAACTTGCTTCGAGCCTGAAGTGACTATTTTGTTTAGCATAAATATATGTTGTTTTAATTTTGACATGTTAGTAACTCTACTGATAATGATGACCAACTGTGCCATCGAAATACTTAGAGCCTTTGTTTTACATTTTTGTTTCACTGTCTAATAAAAGGACGTGTCCCTATTTGAAACTCTTATTTATTTCGTCTGAGAATTTTAGGCTATGAAATTTTTTGGGTTATCTTAGAATTTGTATTTTCTGGCATCTTCCCCTCTTGGGCAAAAAAAAATATGTTTTATGGCACAAAATAGAAGAAAAAGCCATTTTGTTTTGCCAGGTTTTTTTTTCTATTACTTAGGAAGGTCGTCTGCTGAGGATTTATCCAAAAACCTTGGTAATCACTGCAACATTCGTGTCAGTATCAGCTGCCAATTTGTGAATAAATATGGAATCTACTACAGCATTCACATCAGACTTTAAAGCATTTTTTCAAAATGGGGTTGGGAACCCCATAGGGTTCCCCTCTTTGAGGATCTTAGATCATGCCAAATCTACTAGTCATCTTAGAATTTGCATTCCCCAACATTTTACCCTAGGAGAAAAAGTGATCTTTCATGGTATGAAACGGTAGAAAACACCACTTCGCTGGGGCAGTGTACCTTTCCTTCTCAACAACAGGACTGGAGATTGTAATTTCTTTTTAAGTAAGCTCTCGCCCAACATTCTACGACCACTGGCTCGATACGATCACCCCTGGAGGAAAACAAGGAGACGCCTCCGTGCTTCTCTTGCAAAAAAGTGATTCTCCTGGTTGCTGAAGGTGTTGGACATTATTTCTCCTGTATAATATTTTTTCACCATAATGATTGCAACGGTGCTGTTTTCATTTTGATTTTACGCCATTTTGAGGGGTTTCAAGCTTTTTTTCGAAATTCTCGCAAGTTTTATTCGTAATAGGCTATTAGGCCCTACTGTTGAGATTCATCAAAATAACACTTAACATTCCTAAATCAGCTTCAAATTGCAGCTTTGGATCACTGTGAAAACGCGTTTTCCAACTTTTGGAAAACGCGACACTGGAACCAGGGGCGGATCCAGGATTTTTTTAGGGGGAAGCGCAAAATAGGTTGATCCGATAAACTTGCCTTAGGAGCAAGTTTAATTAACGCAAACGTGCGTTAATTTAAGTAAATTACACTACTCTAGACTACGTTAGGGTGGGGGGGGGCGTCCCCCTCACCCCTCCCCTGGATCCACCAGTGACTGGAGCCATGACTATACCAGTGTAGATTTTGCAGAACATTAAATAGTGCTACAAAAATCACAGCGTGTCCTCTGAGGCCTCAGATATAACGACTATTTGAATATTTATCGTAAAAGGAATTGAATGTAAATATAATCCAATTTGCTGTTGGTATATTATCTCCTAAGAAGTCAAAAATTGTTTCCTCTTTTTTTTGTAAATATTGACTGATAAGATTAAAATAAATTTTTAACGATGCATTGATAAAAACAAAAGATGATTTAGTTTGTTATTGAGATGAAGAATGAGGAACATAGCCCAGACTGGATATGAACTGGATGGTAAGAGAATTGTGGCCGTTTTTTCTGACAACAGATAAAAACAAAACAGTAAAATTACATGGTAAACATATTCAATCAACGTGATGAATACTTCTCTAATAACCGAGCTTTCCTTTCTTACTTTCAGCCTCAAGCTTGCTGTCTTAAAAGTGAAATACTGGTCCTATTCTGACGGGCAATAGGCGCTTTAGTCTTAGTAACTTAGTAGGAGCAGTAATACTGGTCCTATTCTGACGGGCATTAGGCGCTTTAGTCTTAGTAACGTTAGGTGTTTAGAGAGGCTAGGCATGTACACATGCCTTTTGGCGATGGGGGCTCAAATCCAGGGGTGGGTAAAAAACGAAATACAGGCGAATTACGGGGAACACACAAGGAAAAGTCGGTAAAATGCTCAAAATCTGTAGGCTGTAGGGGGAGCGTTCCCTATACGCTAATACTTAAGGCAAAACCTGTAGGCAATATTCTGAAAATATTAATATTTGGTGGCTGGAAAAAACAGGCCTGGAGACCCCTTTGTGATGTGTGCGAGTGAGCTATACATCTAGTTATGCGTTTGTTGATTTTTTCCTGTGTATGCATCGTGCCTTTTACGAAAGGGAAGACTACTTTGCTTTATTTAACTGATGGATTAGTTCTTCCTTTGTGAATTTAATTTATAAAAAAATAATATCCAAAGTTTTTTCGAAGAAAGGTTAAGGGTGACCCCTCCTCAATGCCTTACTCTTCACGCTAAAGTTTTTAGCACTTTTAGAAAGCTTCCTATTCTAATTAAACATCCTTTGTGTTTCAGGAGTCATTCTTAAACAATTGGGACAAGCAGTCAAAGTTTAGCGTAAAGAGCAAGGTATCGAGGAAGGGGGTACTCCCTTCCAATAAGCAATAGTTTCTGTTCGTTTTGAGTTTAAATGTTGCATCTTACTTTCAGTTGAAAAAACTTGTTGTTTTATTTAGTTTTTGATTGTTTTTCAAATAATGCCGGTAAATCTGGCTCACTCTCCATGAAAAATTTCCTCCCCTCTCGGGAAACTGCTCCGTGTAAAGTTCCTCCTATGTAAAATACAACTACCCCCTCTGTAAAATTCCTTCCGGATAATTTCATCTTCGCTGATAATTTCCACCCTCCCCCTCCATAAAATTTCTTGCAGAAGATATAGCTTTTCTAAGTTCTATTCGTTTTTCTGACTACTCCGAAAATCCCCTCTTTCGTGGGAATTGTTACCCGGATATACAACCCCGCTGAAAATTTCCCCCGGAAAATTCCTCCAGAACATCTCCACATGCAAAATTGAGTAGGCAAAGAGATACTAAGACAAACAAAAAGATTTTCGTATAGCAATTCTCTCAAACCCCACTCACTCCCCAGTCTAGAATTCTGGCTGGAGATTTTGTACCCAAAAATTTCCATCCATACAGAAAGTCATCCCCAAGGAAACCCACCTCAAGCGCTAAGTCCCCGCCCCCCCCCAAAAGTACCCGTATACTTCCCAAACAATTGTAATCAATTACGTAACGTAATTGTACGTAACATATGTAACAATTGGCAAATTTTTTTAACTTAAAGACCCATTCCAGAGGCTGGGGGGGGGGGGTATATCTCAAAAGGCATAATATTGGGACGTTTCAACAATGCTGAACAAAATGCCTATCTCATAATTTTGATCGGATGATTTGGGGGGATAAAAGGGCGTGGAAGGGAGCCTCGCTGCCCTCCAATCTTTTTGGTCGCTTATAAGGGGCACTAGAACTTTTAATTTCAGTTCAAATAAGTCCTTTTCCGATATTGTAGGACTCTTGGTTCGGTGCGATCACCTCTGGGAAAAAAAAAACAAATAAATACGTAACCGGGGCAAATTTTTTTCCTGGTTAAAAAATACAAAATTCCACATTATTGCATATGGGAGCTTGAAACTTCTACAGAACGGTTCCCGGATACGCTGAATCTGATGGTGTCATTTTCACTAAGATTCCTTGACTTTGACGGGATTTTTCACCCTGTTTAAAAATTGGGCAAATTTTAACAGGCTCGTGGCTTTTATTGGTAACAATAAATCTAATGAATCGTATATATTTGGAATCAGCATAATAAGTCGATTCTTTGGATGTTATATGTTGATATCAAAATTCCTTTTTTTTAGTTTCGGTTACTATTGAATCAAGTAGCTGCTTACACACAGTTCGTTACAACGAACTGTTTGATTTCCAAACAATGCTTGTTAAAAGTTCTTTTTGTACGGTGTAAACGTAATTGTTACAAAAAATCGTTAGCTAACAGTTTTTTTCTGGACCGTGGAAATGAGCCCGTTAAAAATAATCCAGAAGTGTAGTTTTCCCGTCTCTGAAGAAGCCAAAAAAAAATTTTTCTATATCTTGTTTTTGTAAATACTAACTGATAAGACTCGAATAAGCTTTCACTAAAGCATTGATCAAACAGTTCGTGGTAACGAACTGTAAGTTAGGAGCGACCCGGCTCAATGGTAACCGAAACTCTAGAAAACGGGATTTTGATAGCAATAGATACATCAAAAGAATCAGATTTTAATGCTGATTTCAAATATATAAGTTTCATCAAGTTTAGTACAAAAGTTACGCACCTGAGAAAATTTGGCTGATTTTCGAAAAATGGGGGAAAGACCCCCTAAAAATTATAGAACCTTAATGAAAATCACACCATCATATTCAGCGTATCAGAGAACCCTACTGCAGAGGCTTCAAGCACCTATCTAAAAAAATGTAGAATTCTGCTTGCCCGAGGAAAGATCACGGATGCATGTTTATTAGTTTTTTTTTCCAGGGGTGATCGTATTGACCCAGTCGTCCTAGAATATCCTGGGAGGGCTCATTCAAACAGAAATTATAAGTTCTAGTGCCCTTAATAAGTGACCACAAAAAGTGGAAGGCAACTAGGCCCCCTCCCACGCTCATTTTTTCTCAAAGTCACCCGATCAAAATTTTGAGAGAGCCATTTTGTTCAGCATGGTCGAAAATATGATAACTATGTCCTTTAGGATGACTTAATACCTTGAAGTCCTCGGCGGGAGGGCTGAAAGTTATGAACTTTACCCAATTTTAACATATAGTATTGGTTAATGGGAAGTATACAGACGTTTTCAGGGAGGATTTTTTCTGGTAGTGAGGTGGGGGGGGGGGGGGTGGGGGGTCGGAGTTTATGTGGGAGGATCTTTTCATGAAGGAAGTTTTCATGGGGGAAGAGAGATTGCTATGAAGGGGACGCCGGATTTCTCAGCATTATTTAAAAAAAGATCAGAAATTAAATAATAAAAAGTTTTTCAACTGAAAGTAAGCAGCAACATAAAAAATTAAAACCAACAGAAAATATTACCTATATGATTGGGTTCACCCCCTAGTCAATACCTCGCTCTTTAAGCCAAATTTTTTTTAGTACTTTCATAAGAGCTATTTATTCTAATTAACGGCCTTTGTGATTCAGCGGTCATTTTTAAGGAATTGGAACTTTAGCTTAAAGAGCAAGGTATTGACTAGGGGGCAAACTCCCTAATATACGTATTAAAAATATATGAATATAGAATTTTGTTACTCGTGAGTTAATTCGTAAGTTACGTATATTTATTACTAATAAAAACATTCGTAAATAAAATTAAACAAGTTTCGAGACAGCCATTTAACCAAATAAAAGCAAAATTAATATGCAAATTTTGTTTTTATTATTCATGTACGGTGAGCCAAAATCAAAACCTGCATTAATTCAAAACGTTTAAAAATTAAATAAAAAAAACAAGTTTTTTTTAACTGAAAGTAAGGAACGACGTTAAAACTTAAAACAAACAGAAATTCATTCCGTATATGAAAGGGGCTGTTCCCCTCCTCAACACCTCACTCTTTACGCTAAAGTTTGACTTTCTCACAACTTTATTTTTTTAAAACAATAATTAACTTTAGCGTAAAGAGTGAGGCGTTGAGGAGGGGACAGCCCATTTCATATACGGAATAATTTCTGTTCGTTTTAAGTTTTAACGTCGTTCCTTACTTTCAGTTAAAAAAAAGCTTGTTTTTTTATTATTTAATAACAACAAAACATGACTTAGTTTTTATTTAGTTTTTAGTTTTATGTCCATTTGAATATGAAGTGATTGATAAGGAAAGCGTAGCTATCTTTTGTTTATCTTCTCACAGAAAATATCCAAAAGTGTCCTTACAAGAAAGCTTTAATTTAAAATATAAGACTGAGTAGATCCAGAAAGATGTCCCTTAACAATAAAGTTTTCCCTCGATTCTTTAAAGTGGTCTTAAAACAAAAACATCTTTTGGACCATGCACTCATCTTAGGTCTATTCAAACCTAAAAACCGCGATTTCCTAAGATTTTTTTTATGGTTATTTAAAAATTTGGAAGTTTTTTTGCCAGTATTGCCATGGTTAAACTGGACTTTACATAGGTAAAAGTATTTAGTTCAATTTGATAATACCTTTTGTTTGTAAAAATTCAAACACTAACAATCTGCTGATTCCAAGGACAACTCCAACTTGGAAAGAAAGCTCCATATTCTTAAGCTGTTAGGTGTCATGTGTTTTTAACATATTTTTCGCTGATTTTTTATCACGTTTCTTTTTTCTAAATTTGGCGGTCGCTACAACTAAAAATTGCAAAGCTGCATATGCAGTTGTTTCTCCTAAAAGCTGAATCCCCGTATTTTCCTTATTCGTTAATACACAAATGACTGTATGAATTTTCACTTGACCAGCTGAAACACACAAATTCCATTTTCGCTGTTTTTAGCACTTTAACCTTCGTTTTTTTTTTTTTTTGCAAACCTTAATAAATTTCTTTTTTTGATTGGTAAGATGCCTTCCTGCTAAACATGTAAAATGGGAGCCGGCGTTAGTAGAGAAGAAGGTACCATTTCTACGACTTTATGTTCCATCCTGTGTTATTTGCGTACGCCCCCGTACCAAACAGGTTTTTCTGGTAGAACCTTATACTTTGCGTACGCCCCCGTACCAAACAGGTTTTTCTGGTAGAACCTTATACTTCTGGGGCGCCCCCGTACCAAACAGGTTGGGTATAATCTGCTTTGGTTAAAGTTTTCTAACACAATTAACTGAATTTCTAGTTCCTGATATTCAAGTTTTTTTTTATGTTAAATCCGTGATCATTCATCTGTAAGTTGATTAGTAGGTTTTTTTTTTTAAACTTGGCTAATAGGTTTTTAAACCTATTACTACGAACGCTACATGCATTCCATTTTTGGAACTAGGAGCGAGATTGTGTGATGCTATCAGACTGGTTTCGTTTCATGGGTTCATTAATAGAAGGACTAATGATTTTGAAAAGGGTAATTACTTCTTTAGTTTACGAGATTTGCGAATTTTTTGCGAAAAGGTATTTGCGTAAATGTATTGCGTTGGTTAAGAATGCCTCACGGGTAATTAAAGAATGGGATGCTTGCATCAACAATACAAAGAATATGCTCAGATACTTAATAGATTTGACACCTACAAGAGACAATGGTAGAAGGTATTCAATAGCTTAATTGAAAAGTAACGATAGAATGACATTGTGACTTGACCTAGCTTTACCTCGCCGATGTGGTCTGTATAATACACAAGTGATGATTTGCACAGTGTTGTCAATTTTAAATAGTTTAGAAATAAAAAAACTTAACAAGAAATGGCTGAAAAGTGTTTTGAGGGAGTTGAGTTGCACGAGGGTTCAGTTACATGCGGATTCAGTTACACGGGGATTAGTTAAATGGGGTCGAGTAGCACGGAGGTTCAGTTGTACAGGGTTTCGGTTATACAGGGGTTCAGTTACATGGGGGGTTCAGTTGTACAGGGTTTCGGTTATACAGGGGTTCAGTTACATGGGGGGTGCAGTTGCCCGGGGCTTGAGTTAAATGGGGATTGAGTTCCACGAGAGTAGTGCTTTGTCGTGGTTTAGCTTGTAACAGTTTTAAAAGAGCTTTACGGGGATTGAGAGACTCAGTTGCCTGATTCAGTGTAGTTTTCCTTTACATGGTGGTAAAAAAAAATTAAATTTTTGAGATAATTCATGAGTTTATGAATGTTTTTATAGAGCTTTACGGGGATTGATAGGCTCAGATGCGTAAATCCGTGTGGTTTTTCTTTACTTGGTGGTCATTTTCCTTTACTTTTTGGTCATTTAAAAAGAAATTTTTGTGTTAAATAAGTAGTTTTTGTATCTTTCAAAAGATCTTTACGGGGATTGAAAGACTCAGTTGCCGGATTCTGTGTGGTTTTTCTTTACTTGGTGGTCATTAAAAATGAAATTTTTGTGTTAAATAAGTAGTTTTTGTATCTTTTAAAAGAGCTTTAAGGGGTTTGAGAGACTCAGTTGCCTGATTCTGTGTGGTTTTCCTTTACTTGGTGGTCATTTGTTGTATCTTTTAAAATAGCTTTACGGGGTTTGAGAGACTGAGTTGCCTAATTCTGTGTGGTTGTCCTTTACTTAGTCGTCATTAAAAAAGAAAATTTTGTGTTAAATAAGTAGTTTTTGTATCTTTTAAAAGAGCTTTAAGGGGTTTAAGAGACTCAGTTGCCTGATTCTTTGTGGTTTTTCTTTACTTGGTGGTCATTAAAAACGAAATATATGTGTTAAATAAGTAGATTTTGTTTATTTTATCTGATCTCTTCTTTGTATGTGAGTCTATGTTGCCTTATTCCTTGTGGTTTTTATTTCCTTTTTTGTAATTAAAAACTAAATGTTTTTGTTAAATAAGTAGTTTTTGTATCTTTTAAAAGAGCTTGACGGGGTTTGAGAGACTCAGTTGCCTGATTCCGTGTGGTTTTTATTTACTTGATGGTCATTAAAAACAAAATTTTTGTGTTAAATAAGTAGTTTTTGTATGTTTTAAAAGAGCTTTACGGGGATTGAGAGACTCAGTTTCCGGATTCCGTGTGGTTTTTATTTAATTACTTGTCATTAAAAATAAAATTTTAGTTTTAAATAAGTAGTTTTTGTATATTTTACAAGAGCTTTTCTGAGTATTATTGACAATTATTCCTGTTTACGTGTGGTTTTTATTTTATTGTTGGGCAATGAAATCTAAAAATTGGATTAAATTAATTAGTTTTTGTATACTTTAAAATATATTTAAGGGGTTTGAGAGACTCAGTTGTCGAATTCCATGTGGTTTGTCTTTACTTGATGGTCAATAAAAATAAAATTTTTTTTTTAAATAAGTAGTTTTTGTATATTTTAAAATAGCTTTAAGGGGATTTAGAGACTCAGTTGCCGGATTCCGTGTGGTTTTTCTTTAAGTGGTGTTCAATAAAAATGAAAATTTTGTGTTAAATAAGTATTTGGTTTATCTTTTAAAAGAGCTATAAGGGGTTGGATAGACCCAGTTGCCTAATTCCTTGTTGATTTTCTTTACTTGGTGGACATTAAAAAAAAAATTTTTGTGTTAAATAAGTAGTTTTTGTATCTTTTAAAAGATCTTTAAGAGCATTGAGAGACTCAGTTGCCCGATTCCGTGTGGTTTTTCTTTACTTGGTGTTCATTAAAAATGAAATTTTTGTGTTAATTAATTAGTTCTTGTATCCTTTAATATAGCTTTACGGGGATGGAGAGACTCAGTTGCCGGATTCCGTGTGGTTTTTATTTACATGGTGGTCATTAAAAACGAAATTTTTGTGTTAAATAAGTAGTTTTTGTATCTTTTAAAAGAGCTTTACGGGGATTGAGAGACTCAGTTGCCGGATTCCGAGTGGTTTTTCTTTACTTTGTGGTCATTAAAATCAAAATTTTTGTGTTACATAAGTAGTTTTTGTATCTTTTAAAAGAGCTTTTCGGGGATTGAGAGACTCAGTTGCCTGATTCCTTGTGGTTTGTCTTTACTTGGTGTTCATTAAAAACGAAATTTTTGTGTTAAATAAGTAGTTCTTGTATCTTTTAAAAGAGCTTTAAGGGGTTTGAGAGACTCAGTTGCCTGATTCCGTGTAGATTTTATTTACTTGGCGTTCATTAAAAACTAAATTTTTTATTTACATAAGTAGTTTTTTTATCTTTTTAAAGATATGTACGGGGTTTTAGAGACTCTGTTTCTTGATTCCGTGTGGTGTTTAGTTACTTGGGGGTCATTAAAAAAGAAATTTTTGTGTTAATTAATTAGTTTTTTTATGTTTTAATAGAGCTTTACTGGGATTGAGATACGGTGTTGCCTGAGTGCGTGTGGTTTTTCGGGACATGGTTGTCATTGACTACGAAATTTTTTGTGTAAAATTAGTATTTTTTGTATCTTTATAATTGCGTGACGGGGAATGAGAGACTCTGTTGCCGGATACCGTGTGGTTTTTCTGTACTTTGTTGTGAGTTGCTGTATATGTTTAAATAGCTTTAACGGGTTTGAGAGACTCAGTTGCCTGATTCCGTGTGGTTTTTCTTTACTTTGTGGTGATTAAAAAAGAAATTTTTGTGTTAAATAAGCAGTTTTTGTATCTTTTAAAAGAGCTTTAAGAGGTTTGAGAGACTCAGTTGCCTGATTCTATGTGGTTTTTCTTTACTTGGTGGTCATTAAAAACTAAATATTTGTGTTAAATAAGTAGTTTTTGTATATTTTAAAAGAGATTTAAGGGGATTGAGAGACTAAGTTGCCTGATTCAGTGTGTTTTTTCTTTACTTGGTAGTCATTAAAAACGAAATTTTTGTGTCTTAAATAAGTAGTTTTTTTGTATCTTTTAAAAAAGCCTCACGGGGTTTGACAGACACAGTTACCGGAGTCCGTGTGGTTTTCTTGACTTGGCTTTCATTAAAAATTATATGTGTACGTGACATCAGTAGTTCTTGTCTGTTTTAAAAGAGCTTTACAAGTTTGGAAAGACACAGTTACCTGATTACGTGTGGTTTTTCTTTTGAGGAAAGTCATCATAATTGAATTTGTAATGTTAGATAAGTACTGCTTTTATCTTTTAAAAGAGCTTTACGGGGAATGATAGACTAAGTTTCAAGTTTCCGGGTGATGTTTGTTTAATTGGTGCTCAATAATATATAAAATTTTATGTTAAGAGATTCTTGTTTTGATCTTTTAAAATTGCTTTATGGGGTGTGTGAGACTCAGTTGCCTGATTCCGTGTGGTTTTTATTTACTTTGTGGTCATTAAAAAATAAAATTGTTTCTTAATAAAGTAGTTTGTTTATATTATAAAAGAGCTCTACTGGGTTGGTGAGAATCAGTTGCTTGATTCCTTGTGGTTTTTCTTTACTTGGTGTTCATTAAAAACGAAATTTTTGTGTTAAATAAGTAGTTTTTGTATCTCTTAAAAGAGCTTTACGGGGAATGAGAGACTCAGTTGCCGGATTCCGTGTGGTTTTTCTTTCCTTGGTGGTCATTAAAAACAAAATTTTTTTGTTAAATAAGTAGTTTTTGTATCTTTTAAAAGAGCTTTACGGGGTTTGAGAGACTCAGTTGCCGGATTTCGTGTGGTTTGTCTTTACGTGGTGTTCATTAAAAACGAAATTTTGTGTTAAATAATTATTTCTTGTATCTTTTAAAAGAGCTTTACGGGGATTGGAGAGACTCAGTTGCCGGATTCCGTGTGGTTTTTCTTTACTTGGTGGTCATTAAAAACGAAATTTCTGTGTTAAATAAGTAGTTTTTTGTATCTTTTAAAAGAGCTTTACGAGGATTGAGAGACTCAGTTGCCTGATTCCGTGTGGTTTTTCTTTACTTTGTTGTTATTAAAAACAAAATTTTTGTGTTAAATAAGTAGTTTTTGTATCTTTAAAAGAGCTTTACGGGGTTTGAGAGACTCATTTGCCTGATTTCTTGTGGTTTGTATTTTCTTGGTGGTCATTAAAAACGAAAATTTTTTGTTATATTAATATTTCTTGTATATTTTAAATGAGATGTAAGGTGGTTGTGAGACTCTGTTGACTGATTCCGTGGGGTTTTTCTTTACTTGATGGTCATTAAAATAGAAATTTTTGTGTTAAATAAGTAGTTTTTGTATCTTTTAAAAGAGCTTTAGCGGGATTGAGAGACTCAGTTGCCGGATTCCATGTGGTTTTCCTTTAATTGGTGGTCATTAAAAACGAAATTTTTTTGTTAAATAAGTAGTTTTTTTATCTTTTAAAAGAGCTTTAAGGGGTTTGAGAGACACAGTTGCCTGATTCCGTGTTGTTTTTCTTTACTTGGTGGTAATTAAAAATTAAATTTTTGTGTTAAATAAGGAGTTATTGTATCTTTTAAAAGAGCTTTAAGGGGTTTCAGAGACTCGGGTGCCCGCGTTCATGTGGTTTTTGTTCACGTTGTGGTAATTTATATTGAAAATTTTGTTTTAAATTAATATTTCTTCTATCCTGTAAAATGGTTCTCCGGGGATTGAGAGACTCATTTGCCTGATTCCAAGGGGTTTTTATTTAATTGGTTTTAATAAAAAACAAAATTTTTTTGTTAATTATTATTTTGTTTATATTTTAAAATAGCATTAAGGGGTCGGGTAGACTAAGTTGCCTGATTACGTGTGGTTTTTATTTTCTTGGTGGTCATTAAAAACGAAATTTTTATGTTAAATAAGTAGTTTTTGTATATTTTAAAATAGCTTTAAGGGGTTTTAGAGACTCAGTTTCCTGATTCAGTGTGGTTTTTCTTTACTTGGTGGTCATTAAAAATGAAATTTTTGTGTTAAATAAGTAGTTTTTGTATGTTTTAAAAGAGCTTTACGGGGATTGAGAGACTCAATTGCCTGATTCCGTGTGGTTTTTCTTTACTTGGTGGTCATTAAAAACGAAATTTTTTTGTCAAATAAGTAGTTCTTGTATATTTTAAAAGAGCTTTACGGGGTTTGAGAGACTCAGTTGCCTGATTCCGTGGGGTTTTTATTTACTTGGTGGTCATTAAAATGAAATTTTTGTGTTAAATAATTAGTTTTTGTATATTATAAAAGAGCTTTAAAGGGGTTGCAGAGACTCAGTTGCCTCATTTCGTGTGGTTTTTATTTACTTTGTGGTCATTAAAAAAGAAATTTTTATGTTAAATAAGTACTTTTTGTATATTTTAAAAGAGCTTTACTGGGTTTGAGAGACTCTGTTGTTGGATTACGTGTGGTTTTTATTTAAACGGTGGTTATTAAAAAAGAAATATTTTTTTTAAATAAGTAGTTTTTGTATATTTTAAAAGAGCTTTAATAAAAATGATGTATCATTTACCAGTTTTCATTTAAACTAATGCAGTTTCTATAAGAAATTTGAAATTATTTCGTTTAAACTTCTATAAAGTTAAGTTAACATGTTTATCTCCAATCCCCACTCAAGAATTTTGATCTGTAAGATCTGAGAAAAACCGGTTTGTAATTGTATTCAGCATATGCGATATAATTGACTATGGTACGAAAAGAGCTCGTAAAACTGCATATTCTATAAAAAAGGCTGAATTACAAAATCAAAATTAAATTGCATTTAATACTTTTCATTTAAACTAATGCAGTTTTTTTTAAAAATTTGAAATTATTTCGTTTAAACTTCTATAAAGTTAAGTTAACATGCTACCAAATTCCACATTATTGGACAGAAATATCAAAATCGTAGGTTAGAAAAGCACAGGCTATTTTTTTTTATTGCATTCAGCATATGCAATAGAATTGATTTTCGACGTATTTAAAAAAAAACAATTCAAATTGAATAATCTGGTAGATGGATAGAACTAGATCTTAACTAACAATTGTTAGTGGTATTGTTACAATTGTTACCATTTAAAGGAACATAATGACTTAAAACTTAATTAAAATTCAAGAAGCTCATATATACTATTTGCTAAAAGGAGAAGAAAAACATTTAACTTCTTTCAAATTATTTTAATGTAGGTACTTGTTCAATATCTCTCACCACACTCAAGAGCTTTGATATTTAAGATCTGAGAAAAACCATTCAAGAATTTTGATCTTTGAGATCTGAGACCAACTGGTTTTTATTTTCATGCAGCATCTGCGATAGAGTTAACTATGGTACGAAAAGAGTTTTTAAAAATGCAGTGTATATAAAGAAGGTTTAAATACAAAATCAAAATGAAATTGCATTTAGTACTTTTCATTTAAACTAATGCAGTCTCTGTACAAAATTTGAAATTATTTCGTTTAAACTTCTATAAAGTTAACTTAACAAGTTACCAAGTTCCACACTATTGCACCGAAATATCAAAATCGTAGGTTATTAAAGCAGGGGCTATTTTTTTATTGCATTCAGCATATGCGGTAGAATTGACTATTGTACGGAAAGAGCGGAAACTATCTCTTAAAAAAAAAAAATTTGATCAACAGGTTTGGCGAAGTAAATTTTTCTATTCGTGTTCCACTTCATGCTTCAAATTGTAAGAAGGAACTGAATATACATCATAATGTTTTTAAGAGATTTTATACGTATCTTGGATTAAGTCTCTTCTTAACATTATTCTGCACTAACGCTACATCTTGGTGATTAAAAGAGCCAAATTTCACCTTAAAGCGCTAACATATCTCATCAAGTAATTTAGGTCCTAGGATAAGTTACTTAGGAAACGCTCGATACCCTAAAGATGTCTTATTCAAATTGTTCATCCTATGAAAATTCTTGATTATTTAATTCAGTCACTTTTACAGAAACAGTAAATTTTTTGTTACCAAATTCAGATCTAGATTTCATTTTTAAAGAAACTTTACATTTTTCTTACCAAATTCTGGTCTAGATTTACCTTTGATTCGAACTGTAAGTAAGGAGCGACACGGCTCAATAGTAACCGAAACTCTAATGACCATCAATTAAATAAAAGTCACACGGAATCCGGCAACTGAGTCTCTCAATCCCCGTAAAGCTCTTTTAAAAGATACAAAAATTACTTATTTAACACAAAAATTTTGTTTTTAACGAATACCAAGTAAACAAAAATAACACGGAAACCGGCAACTGAGTCTCTCAAACCCCGTAAAGCTCTTTTAAAAGATAGAAAAACTAATTATTTAACACAAAAATTTCTTTTTTAATGACCATCAATTAAAGAAAAAACACAAGGAATCAGGCAACTGAGTCTCTCAATCCCCTTAAATCTATTTTAAAATATAAAAAAACTAATTATTTAAAACAAAAATTTTTGTTTTTAATGACCCTCAATAAAAGTAAAACTACTAGGAATACGGCAACCGAGTCTCTCAAAACCCTTAAACCTCTTTTAAAATATAAAAAAAATACTTATTTAACACAAAAATTTTGTTTTTAATGACCATCAAGTAAAGGAAAACCACATGGAATCCGGCAACTGAGTCTCTCAACCCCCGAAAAGCTCTTTTAAAAGTTACAAAAACTAATTATTTAACACAAAAATTTATTTTTTAATTACCACAAAGTAAAGAAAAACCAAACGGAATCAGTCAATTGAGTCTCTCAAACCCCGTAAATCTCTTTTAAAAGATACAAAAACTACTTATTTAACACAAATATTTCGTTTTTAATGACCACCAAGTAAAGAAAAACCACATAGAATCAGGCAACTGAGTCTCTCAAACCCCTTAAAGCTCTTTTAAAAGATACAAAAACTAATTATTTAACACAAAAATTTCGTTTTTAATGACCACCAATTAAATAAAACCACACGGAATCAGGCAACTGAGTCTCTCAAACCCTGTAAAGCTCTTTTAAAAGATACAACAAATGACCACCAAGTAAAGAAAAACAACACGGAATCAGGCAACTGAATCCCTCAAACCCCTTAAAGCTCTTTTAAAAGATAAAAAAACTACTAATATAACACAAAAATTTATTTTTTAATGACCACAAATTAAAGAAAAACCACAAGGAATCTGGCAACTGAGTATCTCAAACCCCGTACAGCTCTTTTAAAATATAAAAAAAATACTTATTTAACACAAAATTTTCGTTTTTAATTACCAACAATTAAATAAAAACCACACTGAATTAGGCAACTGAGTCTATAAAACTACGTAAATCTATTTTAAAAGATACAAAAACAAATTTTGATAAACAAAAATTTCTTTTTTAATGAGAACCAATAAAATAAAAAACACTCGGAATCAGGCAACTGAGTCTCTCAATCCCTGTAAAGCTCTTTTAAAACTGTGACAAGCTAAACCACGACAAAGCACTACTCTCATGGAACTCAATCCCCATTTAACTCAACCCCCGTGCAACTGAACCCCCCATGTAACTGACCCCCGGTCTCACCGAACCCCTGTACAACTGAACCTCCGTGCTACTCGACCCCATTTAACTAATCCCCGTGTAACTGAATCCGCATGTAACTGAAGCCTCGTGCAACTCAACTCCCTCAAAACACTTGTTAGCCATTTCTTGTTATTTTTTTTATTTATAAACTATTTAAAATTTATAACACTGTGTAAATCATCACTTGTGTATTATACAGACCACATCGGCGAGGTAAAGCTAGGTCAAGTCACAATGTCATTCTATCGTTACTTTTCAATTAAGCTATTGAATACCTTCTACCAATGTCTCTTGTAGGCGTCAAATCTATTAAGTATCTGAGCATATTCTTTGTATTGTTGATGCAAGCATCCCATTCTTTAATTACCCGTGAGGCATTCTTAACCATCGCAATACCTTTACGCAAATACCTTTTCGCAAAAAATTCGCAAATCTCGTAAACTAAAGATGTAATTACCCTTTTCAAAAACATTAGTCCTTCTATTAATGAACCCATGAAACGAAACCAGTCTGATAGCATCACACAATCTCGCTCCTAGTTCCAAAAATGGAATGCATTTAGCGTTCGTAGCAATAGTTTTAAAAACCCATTAGCCAGGTTAAAAAAAAAAACCTACTAATCAATTTACAGATGAATGACCGCAGATTTAACCTAAAAAAAAACTTGTATATCATGAAATAGAAATTCAGTTAATTGTGTCAGAAAAACTTGAACCAAAACAGATTATACCCAACCTGTTTGGTACGGGGGCACCCCAGAAGTATAAGGTTCTACCAGAAAAACCTGTTTGGTACGGGGGCGTACGCAAAGTATAAGGCTCTACCAGAAAAACCTGTTTGGTACGGGGGCGTACGCAAATAACACAGGATGGAACATAAAGTCGTAGAAATGGTACCTTCTTCTCTACTGGCGTTTCCCCCCAGAAAGTTGCCCCTGAATAATTCCCCCACCCCCGTGGAAAATTCCCCCACATGCAAAATTTTGTAGCCAAAGAGGAAATAGAAAATAGGTACCTCAAAATATCGATCACATGTCCTAAGGGGTAACAAAACGACAAGATATAAAAAACAGTTTTATGACAGGGGCTGGTGGATCTCTAGTCTCTTTCGACTTATAAAAAGGACTAGAATACTAAGTTTCCGATATAATGAGCATCCTCCGAAGTTTCTATGACCCCGCGGGGTAGGTTAGGGATGAGGAAGGGGCAACCCCACTTCTATACAGAATAAATTCTACTAATTTTAGAGTTTAATGTTACTCTTACTTTCATAGTAGTACCGTAGACCAAAAGTACTCCCAGGAATCAAAAGGGATTAAATACCAATATATACTTCCCCCTCTCTCCGCCCCTTCCTTAGAAATAATTATGTATTCACCTGAAGGCTCAATGCGAGTTGGGATGTTTTGGCATTAAAATATACTCTTTGAGGCACCTGTCCCCCTAACAACAGGACAAATTTCCCTTCTAATGAACATCCGAAATTATCCAGGGAGAATGGGCGAATTTCCTGCGGGAATATTCCTTGGGGGGCTTTTTTGGTGGGGGGGGGCACCTAGACCTGTGTTTTCTTCCAAGTGCTTTCACTGAAGGGCAAATTGTATTGCTGCATTTTCTGCCCTATTTCGCCCCTTCAGTTCGTAATTCCTATTTACTTGGGTATTGTATGCTGATTTAGGATTTATGCAACCCTACTTGTTTCTATTGAAAAGTGTTGATGTATTATTTATTTCTAACTCTGGACTGAAATGGCATACGAAAAAACTACTATCATATTTAGTGCTTGCAAATGAAACATACGTGAGAATTCAAAACGCGGTGGGCTATGTTACTTACTGGAAAATCAAAAGATGGGTTTGAGTTTTAGAATTTTTGTTAACGATCATTTGGTATCTTCATGGTGAAATTTCGGTACCGGTTTAGTGACTAATGAACCTTTCACACTACACCACAGAATCGTTCACACTAATATAGTTTAAGACTTTACGTTGCGTTATATAATCATGCGTAGCAGAATTTGTCCGTAACGTCGACATTGCGAGGTAGACTCAAGCTCTATAGAAATGCCAATATAGTAACAACAAAATGGAACTTCTGAATGAGCAAGTAAAAGATTTTAAAAATGAATTTATACAGATTTTCCTAGAAAGCTTTTCACTCATGAAAGCCAATCACGTACACAATCACACATGATTGAAACCCCATCTCTATTCCACATTTTAATTTTTTGAATAATGTCCGCGTGATTATTGTGATGATTTTAGATAATGATAGATTTATGGTTTTTTGCGTTAGTCTAACCCAAAAAATTGAAAAACGCAAAAAATCATAGGTTATACCAAATATGTGAAAGGTTACACCTAATTGACCGTAACGTAACCATTTTGCATAGAAAACCACATGTGTAATGTGAAAACTGCTTTACTCTTATTTCACAATTTTGTTTTCTTGATTTGCCAAGTAGGCTAACTATAGATTTCTTTAATCTATAAAGAGTCCTCTTTTTTTCATTAATAAAAAAAAATTTGCAAAAAAATTTTTTTTAAAAAAAGAAGTAAAGAACTCCATTAAACAAAAAATGAACAAAAATAGAATCAAATAATCTACCAAGCATACAACTACCACAAATCAGTATCAATAAATAAATGATGCCCAAAACAAACAGAAATTAAAATATGTCAAACTCAAACGAGCAGAAATTAATCTGAGTAAGGTTCTAAAAGGTTCTAAATGCTTTCTAAAAGCCAGAACATAATTTGTACTTTACTGAAAAAATTCAAATGAAAAAAATGAGCGTTGTAAGTCTAATATACATACTATTGCTACTACTACTACTATTGCTACTACTACTAACAACTCACCGCAGCACCAAGCCGCCTGAGACCAACACAGCTACGCACGAGTAGAGGAGGGGGTGCTACTCCGGGACGAACCACGTGGTTTATGGTTTTCTCAGTGAGAATGAAAAAACAGGAATTTTCTCACTTGGAAAACCATGAATTTTGTCACATTTATGTCTGTTTTTATGGTTTTTGTAAGTGAGAATTTGAAAAACAAGAACTTTCTCACATTTTTTTATGTTTTTATGGTTTTTGTCAGTGAGAATTTGAAAAACAGGAACTTTCTCACATTTTTGTATGTTTTTATGGTTTTTGTCAGTGAGAATTTGAAAAAACAGGAATTTTCTCACTGAGAAAACCATAAACCACGTGGTGCTGTCACGAGTCAGAACACCTGTGCTGTCGACCTCAATTCACCTATCGTGAATCAATAATTCCCCTTAGAAACAACAAATTAATTTTCCCTTTCTTGACAGATCAATCAATCAATGACATCATCTGTCAGACTTTAAAAATTTTCGCCTAGAAACATTTCTCCAGGAATAGATCCAAAATCATTAATGTCTTTGCCTCGGGAACAGTTCTACTGGTCGAACTCCAAAGGATATTAATAACCAAAGGACATGGAAACAATTAGGCAAGAAACATCTTAACGATGAATTGTTTTAGCGCGCGAGAAGGTTTCATATTAATTTGAAATGCGTTAGCACAGAGATGCCAATAACAAAGGAACACGCTGAATTTGCGTTTAGGGATTATTTGGGCGAAACCGTTTTAGACAGGTTATGGAACTATTTCGGCGAAACAGAT
>NC_142807.1:8860926-8889774 GCF_049724085.1 Artemia sp. Qi Xiang Cuo
ATCCTCCTCCACCCCAATCTATTCAAAGCCTCCCTTTTTACACCCGCCCACGAAGTTCCCATTTCCTTTAAATCTTTGTTTATGACATCCTTCCACCCCAGACGGGGACGACCTGCTTTGCATTTATCCCTAGATGGTTGGCCGAAAAGAACAATCTTCGGCAATCTGTCATCCTTCATCCGCACAACGTGACCTAACCACCTCAACCTTTCTTTCATTATAGCCCTAGAGAGCGGTATTGAACCACATTTTTTGTATAGCCTATTGTTTGAAATACGGTCAGTCAGTCGGTTACCTAGAACAATCCTTAAGAATTTTCTCTGGAAAACATCTAGCAAATCTTCATATTCTTTTCGGAGCGTCCATGCTTCATAGCCATATTTGAACGCTGTCATCACTGTAGCTTCTGATATTCTAATCCTGGGTAGCAGATTTATCTTCCTATTCTTCCAAACTTTTTTTCAACCGTGAAAAAACACCATGGGCTTTGGCTATTCTACTTTTAACATCTTCACTGCTCCCACCAACCTTACTAATAATACTACCAAGGTAATTGGAGCTGCCCATCTGATCAATCTTTTCATTACCCAACGTCACCTTTTCATCTTCACGTATTCCTAGACTTAGTCTTCCTAACATTAATTTCCAAACCAATTCTAGCACCCCGAACTCGCAAAACCTCTTAAACCTCATTTATTTTGCTCACACTTTCATCTAGGATGCTTAAATCATCAGCATAATCCAAGTCCAGGAGACTTTTTCCTCCCAATTTGATTCCGTGGTCTCCCATTGCCTTTCCTGTGCTCTTTAAAACAAAGTCCATCAAAATAATCCATACAAAGGGGGATAGAACACAACCCTGCTTACCTCCTCATTTCATACAAAACCAGCTGCTAACCTCATTTCCTACCTTAACCGCAGCAGTGTTATTCTCGTACATAGCACTAATCACTTTAATTATTTGTCTGGTATACCATACAAGGATAAAACCTTTACTAAAGCTCTTCTATCAACAGAATCGAACTCTTGCTCGTAATCTATAAAACTGAGGACCAAAGGTGTTTGAAAATTCAGGCACTTCTCAATTATTAGCCTAAGAATGAAAATTTGGTCGACACATCCTCTACCTTTTCTAAAACCGCACTTCTCTACTCTCAAAACTTTGTCTACGGCATCTCTCAGTCTAAAAAGTATCATATTGCTACGTAATTTACTACTTACAGAGGCCAGACTAATGCGTCGATAATTACCACACTCACTTTTATCACCTTTCTTATAAAGTGGCTTAATTAAGGTTTTCCTAAAATCGTTAGGTACTTCTCCTTTTTCAAAACTCATATTCATAATCTTCAATAACTTGTTTCTAACCTTAGAGCCACCATATTTAAGAAACTCATTTACCACCCTATCAGCACCTGGAGCCTTATTGTTCTTTAATCCTTTTAGTACTGTTGCTAATTCCTCCTCACAAAACTTAAATTGTAAATTGTGCTTAAATTGTAAACTAAATATAATATTTTCCATATTATTTAAGGTAATAATATATAAATAGTATAATAAATGAATGTTATATCAGTTTTTTTTTAACTGAAAGTAAGGAGCGACAGGAAAACTAAAAACGAACAGAAAGGCGCTGTCCCCTCCTCAACACCTCGCTCTTTACACCAAAGTTTGACACTTTGTCACAGCTCTACTTTTTAAAGTAATAAAAAACTTTAGAGTAAAGAGCGGTGTGTTGTGGAGGGGACAACCCCTTACATATACGGAATAATTTCTGTTCGTTTTAGGTTTTAATGTTACTCCTTACTTTTAGTTTTAAAAAAAAACCTGTTTTTTCATTTAATCGCGCTTAAAGATATCTGACATTTTATGTATGCTGAATGGTATCAAAGTTACGAAGAGGAGTTCTCTGAAGGAGGGGCAATACGACAACATAGTTCAAAAAGGTGGGTGTGAGAGGTTAGTTGCCCAGAGGCTCAATGCGAGATTGAACATACATGTTTTTCGGTGATTATTATTGTGAAAATGTCAGATACTGCCTTTGGACTCGATATTTATTTTTGCAGCAATTTATTTTAAGCTGCATTCACATGCATCTCCAGTTAGATGTTTGACCGGAACAGGTTACTGCCCTCAATCCAGTTCTATTGTATCGAACTATATTGGTAGGATTTCAAGTTATACCAATCACAAGACTTTTTTGTCTCTATGTATATCACCTACACTTAAGAATGACGTTGGTAGATATGTTTGGCTAAAATTATGTCCCTAAACAATTGGCTAGCCAGAGGAAGAGTTGCTGGACATTATGTAAACGTTGCTTTAGGGACCCAAGAAAAACAAAACTTTTAGTAAAAAGACTTAACAGATTAGACCCAATAAACGCTTAACGGATAAGCGCCTTACAATAATTTATCGAGCTTCCTGGTAGTAGGATAATAGGTTACGAACGTTACTTTAATGAGTCGAGTAATTAAAAAATGCGCCATTCAAGTATTATAACTTAAATAAATGCAAAACAAATAATTATGAACGTTCAACTCATGTAATGAAAACCCATTTCTGATTAAGCGGAGGACTCTCAAGCATTGAATGGCTTACAGTGATCTCTGCCCTTGAATTTACATCCAATCATACCTCAGTGCCTCTAACCTTAATACCTTTGCGCCTCTGTGCAGACACAAAAGTGCCTAGTGAGCCGCTTTATGATTTGTCTTTAAATTATCCGTGGCGTTCACAAGCGTATCTAGTTGGACTCTGATGTCCAAATGGGGATGTCTGGACAAATGCGGGTATAAACAAGAACGTGCAGCTATAATTCATATGAATCTTGTTCAATTAGTTATTTGATATCTGAATATCGATAAATATACCTTTGTCCATACATCCAATCATGTGAAAGTGTGTTTGATATCTACTATCCTTTCAGTTCTCCAACTGGGACAAAACTGTTTCCAATCAAACGACTGTTGATTCTATAAGCAATTCTTTTGCCAGAAATAATCTTTCGTAAGCCTTAAATCCAGCATTAAGGTATAAAATAAGGAAAACTAGCAATTAAAAATGTAGCAATTAACAAAGTTTTTGTTAATTGTATTTTAAATTAATTACATACAGCTCATCATCCTTGGGTATTTATTAAAAATCCTTTTTAGTCTTTACAAACATGCGCATAGAAAAGAATGAGCTTTATATGCCATCTCCTTGCTTAATTAGCATCCAGAAAGAGTTAGTAATCGGGTATATTTTTTGTATATTTAGAAAAAGATGAAGTTTGGCTTTGTCACATTTTACAGCACATTATCAAGGCAGTAACCAGGGAGGGGGATAGGGGGCTTGAACTCCCTACTGAAGTTTTGTCCGACTCGTAAAAACGTAACAAAAATTAATATAAACAAATTTTTGATGCGATTTTTTTAAACTTCTTGTGACCCCGCCCCCCAAAAGAGTCCTTTTGTAAAATCTTCCCCGGAAAAAAATCCTGGATTTTTTTTTTCCGGATCAGTATAATTGGCCCTGCAGATTATACTGACTATAACAAAGGTAAATGACATTGATTCGTCTAAATGGGTCGCGTCAGCAATTATAATAACAATGTGTTTTTGCCAAAAGGTAGCTTCAAACAGATATAAGATAGTTACGCAGAAAGTTTTTTCGGGGGGAGAGGCAATGGTAACAATAACAAGTGTCCAAAAATTTAAAACTCGAAAGACCCCACTCTGCATACATGAATACCATAGTACATGTACTTTTGGCTTGTTTCTGCTTTCGAATTACTGTATGCTATTTTATGCCTGTTTAGGCCTATAGTTCCTGAGTCTGGCCTCTCCATAAGCCTAGATAAATATACATGCTTACGTATGGAATTCAAAAAGGTGGAACGTGAATTATTTATAAATAGCCTTTGGGCTCCTCGTCTTCTGAAAACATGGACATATCTACAATTTTTTTATGATTTCCTTTGCTTTTCTGCAATTTTCTTTTATGCCTACCATAGCATATTTACTTTTGGCTTGACATGCTTTCGTATTGCTGCATGTTATTTTACGCCTGTTTAGGTCTAGTTCATCAATCTAACCTCTCCATAGGCCCAGTTATTAATACATCTTGCGTATGGAATACATAAAGGTGGAACTTGGACTTAAAATATCAAGTGAGGGCCTTTGGACTCCTCCTCTTCTGAAAATATCAAGATATTTACAATTCACTTATGATTTCCTGTACTTTTCTGCAATTTCCTTTTTTAATTTTTGACTCCATTTTTTCCATCAGAAATACGTTTCTGCGCGTATGCCTGTCCGATTTCTATGAGTCAATATGTCACCCAATTACTACTCTTCTAAATGATTTTTTTAAAGTCTTCTTCTGTTAAACGTACTGGTTATAAAACGGAATCCGAACTGAAAAATCTAAAGCTACTGAGCAACAGAGTGTTTACGTGTGAACAACGTTATGACTAAAAAACTTTTTTCTTTTGACTGATTAAAATTTGACGCAGAACCTCTTGGGAGCTTCTGGGAACAAACTTCTTGGGATTTGACTTGTCTTCCTTTTTGCTTGTTTAAAATTCCTCACGAGAGGTTATGAAACCAATCAGGCTTGAAAGACAGAGTTATTTGTCTCTCCACAAAAAAGGACTAAAGTGATTGGCTAACGAATATACGCTACAGAGGTAAACCATTGAAATTAAAGCACGTTTTGACCGCTGATTTATAGGGAGGTAATCTCTCTTTGTTTCTTTATCAAAAAAATATTAAAGTTTCTCGTGCACATGGTATGCAAAGTTACCATAAATTTTTTCAGGTGAATAAAAAGAAAACAGTTTTGGGACTATTTCAATTGTTAGAATATAAATACTACTAACAACTCACCGCAGCACCAAGCCGCCTGAGACCAACACAGCTACGCACGCTCCTCCTCCATCAGAATCTATTCAAAGCCTCCCTTTTTACACCCTCCCAGGAAGTTCCCATTTTCTTTAAGTCTTTCTTTATGACGTCCTACCCACCCCAGACGAGGATGACCTGCTTTTATTTTAGCCCTAGGCGGTTGACCGAAAAGGACAATCTTCGGCAATCTGTCATCGTTCATCCGTACAACGTGCCCTAGCCACCTCAACCTTCCTTTCTTTATAGCCCTAGAGAGTGGTATTGAACCACATTTTCGTAAGGCCTAATTCGAAATACGGTCAGTCAGCCGGGTACCCAGAACAATCCGTAAGCAATTTGTCTGGATAACATCAAGCAAATCTTCATCCGCTTTTCGGAGCGCCCATGCTTCAGAGCCATATTTGACCACTGTCATCACTGTAACTTCTAATATTCTAATCTTGGTTTGCAGACTTATCTTCCTATTCTTCAAAATTTCTTTTAACTGTGAAAAAACACCCTGAGCCTTGACTCTTGTACTTTTAACATCTTCACTGCTCCCACGATCTTTACTAATAACACTACCAAGGTAATTGAAGCTGCCCACTTGATCAATCTTTTCGTTACCCAACATCACCTTTTCATCTTCACTTATTCCTAGCCTTAGTGACTTAGTCTTTTTAACATTAATTTTCAAACCTATTCTAGCACCCTAAACTCGCAAAACCTCTAAAAGTTCATTCATTTTGCTCACACTTTCATCTAGGATTCTTAAATCATCAGCATAATCTAGGTCCAGGAGACTCCCCCCCATATGATTCCGTGGTCTCCCATTACCTTTCCTGTTCCCCTTAAGACAAGGTTCATCAAAATAATCCATATAAAGGGGGATAGAAGACAACCCTGCTTAACTCCTGTTTTGATACAAAACCAGCTGCTAACCTCATTTCCTACCTTAACCGCAGCAGTTTTATTCTCGTACATAGCACTAATCACTTTAGTGTATTTGTCTGGTATACCATACAAGGATAAAACCTTTATTAAACCCTTCTATCAACAGAATCGAACGCTTGCTTATAATCTATAAAACAGAGGACCAAAGATGTTTGAAAACTCAAGCACTTCCCAATTATTAACATAAGAGTGAAAAGTTTGGTCGACACATCCTTTACCTTTTTTAAAGCCGCACTGTTCTTCTTTTAAAACTTTGTCTACTGCATCTCTCACTCTAAAAAGTATCATATTACTAAGCAATTTGCTACCTACAGAGACCAGACTAATGCCTCGATAATTACCACACTCGCTTTTATCACTTTTCTTATAAAGCGGCTTAGTTAAAGTTTTCCTAAAATCGTTAGGTGCTTCCCCCTTTTCAAAAATCATATTCATAATTTTCAGTAACATATTTCTAACCTCAGAGCCAGCGTATTTAAGAATTTCATTTACGACACTATCAGCACCTGCAGCCTTATTATTTTTTAATCCTTTTAGTACGATCGCTAAATCTTCCTCACAAAACAAATCTTCCTTCACATCCAAGGTATCATAAACTTTTTATTTCCCTCTATGTCTTTTCGTGCAGCTTTATCACGGTTTAGCAGATTCTCATTATGTTGTGTCCACCTCTCTTTGACTCTTTTCCTTGTCACCAATTGTGGCCCCGTTCCTATCTTTAACTGGGCCAAGTCCGGATTGACTACTCCCTCTCAATATATTAACATGTCAATAGGCTACAACATTTTACTATTATGATGTCTAGCTGTATCTTCCAGATCCTCGGCAATTTTATCCATTGCCTCCACTTCACACGTCCTTAATTCATATTTTAATATTTTATCCACTTTCTTCTCAGTCCATTTGTTTTCACATGATCTATCAATCAGATAATTCCTGTACAAGTCCCTTCTCCTTTCTATTCAGCATAAGGCTTTTTCACTAATATTCTTAGCTGCTGTCCTAGCTTTCTTCCCTAAGACACCTACAACAACTGCACAGATTATTTTCCTAAAATTATTCCAATCATCTTCCACATTGTCAAATTTAAACTCTCAAGTTCAGTATTCAACTGTTCCTGGAAAGTTTCTCATTCACTCATTCACTCACGTTCAAGCATCGGAAACATGTGGGAAATCTTTATCGTGTAGCCTACTTATCTTCAGGCTGATCCTGACGAACATTTCTGTTCGAAAAAGATACAATAGTGACAAAAGCTGTATCGTAGTGTTCGTGGGAGAGGTAAAGAGCACACTTTGCGGCATTATATCAGAAAATCAAAGAAAACATCTTTTTGGTCAGATTTCCAAAAGTATGAGGATCGCCATCTGAAACTGATTTAGGAATGCTAACCATTATCCATATTAAACTAAACAGTAAAAAGCATTGACAAAGCAAATTTACATTCAGAAATAGAAAAATCCTTGGAAATGGTGACGGGTCGAAAAAAAAGTTTGCCATTGAAATTCCCTCCCCCGAAAACCGTTAACTTACTTTTCTCAACCCTCAATTTTAAAAGAAATAAATTTTATTTTAATAAAATGGAAAACTCATTTTAGCTTAGGTTCACTGAAATTTCATCTTAAGCCTTTTTTTTCTATTTCACAAGGTTAGCAGGTGACTGGAAAATCCTAGAGAGATGGTCAAAGGCTTCTTTGAAAGCTAATGTTTCCATCTTTCCACAATTTAAGAATTCATTGTAATAGCACTAAATTGAAAAATTCTTTTGCATTAAAGTTGCAATTTTTTTCTCTTTTCCGTATTATATCCATAAAAAGTACGCTATTAGCATGACTATGGTGGTAAAATCTTAATTAACGAGAAGTTTTTATTCTATCATTCTCAAAAATAATACCCTTTTTAAGCCATTTTCACGTCTATGAGCACCAAAACATGATATGAAATCAGACTTCACGACGTCATCCTCGCATCTAAGGGTGTGCGCTATCTTGGATTTCCGTTGGTTGTGGTTAAACTACAGTCAACTTCAAGCGTTATACCTACCATAGTCGCAGTTACTTCAATGCTGGTGTCGAACTCTAGTTGCTTGCTTGCCGCAGGAACAGGCGTTTTACGCCTCCCCTGGCATCTAAATTTCAGATGTTTAAACAGTGGCGGATCAAGAGGGGGGCGAGGGGGGCACACCCCCCAACGTAGTCTAAAGTAGTGTAATTTACTTAATTAACGCAAGTTTGTGTTAATTAAACTTCCTCCTAACGCAAGTTTATCACATCAACTTATTTTGCCCCCCCACAAAAAAAAAATCCCGGATCCGCCCCTGTGTTTAAATTTTAAACGCCCCAGATTCAGTTCTAGGTAACTCAAAGTCGACTTTTAATAACTCCTTTCAGTGAGTAGATCAACGCGTAGTCGCTTAAAGATGTTGGGGTTAGACCTATGGATACAAAAATTTTTGCCATAAGATGGCCTTAGAGTGTGTTAATTTAAAAAAACAAAGTTTTTCCGAGGGAAGTAAAGAGCGAAGTTGAAACTTAAAACGGACAAAAATTATTACTTCACAGCCTATATAATATATATTAATATAACTAGTACAAATAAACGCACTAATTATGTTTCCCTATGCTTTTATGATTATACAAAACTTGCGCTTTACTGAAAACACAAAAGTCAAGTATAAAAAACAGGATTATTGATTTAAGAGTCAAAAGTGAGTGTGTATCCTGACAACACTAAGCGAATCTATAAAGCTTTTCGTAGTCTTACACCATTTATGACATTAGTAATTTTCAGTATACAATGAAAATTATCTTAAAAACATAAGCGTAAAACTAAATATTTTTTAATAACCGCGAAGTAATTGGATTGATTTATCAAGCAGCATTTTGTTCTCATCAGCTGTAATACCAATAGTGGGTAATATACATTCTTAAATTGTAAGAAATATGCTTCAGTATCACTTGAAATGAATATCAAATAAGACACAATAAGTACTTTGGAAATCCGATTATTTTTCTCTATACAGGAGTGAATTTCAAGCTATGATACAAATTCTAAAGCTAGTCTATAGTCCTGATACTATCAAGACGGCCTTACTTTGAACTTGTGTACAAACTAATCATGACATGTCCTTTTAAGAACCAAAACGAGAGCCAGTCATTGAACTGAGCCATTGTGCAGAAGTGATACCAAATTAAACGGAAAAAAGTAAAGACAGTCCTAAAATAGATTGTTGCTTTATCTTAAAAGAGATTGATCCTAAAAGGGATTGATAATATTTTGATTCTATAAAAAGTATCCTTAATTGGTTTGCTTTTACTGTACCAAAACTCCCATTTTGTTTTGTGTTTTCATTTTGTTTTGTATAATCATGAAAGCATAGGGAAACATAATAAGTGTGTTTATTTGTACTAGTTATATTAATATATATTAAATAGGCTGTGAAGTAATAATTTTTGTCTATTTTAAGTTTCAACTTCGCTCTTTACTTCCCTCGGAAAAACTTCGTTTTTTAAAATTAATCTTTGTTCGTTTTTGATTAAAATTTAATGCAGAAACAACGCTGCCGTGATTATTTTTTTATTTATACGGAATAATGTATGTTCGTTTTAAGTTTTAATGCCACTTCTTAGTTTCAGTTGAAAACTTATTTTTAATATAATTTCTAATTATCACCAATCTAGGGGAGATAATGACACCTTTAAAAAATACTGCAAACAACCTTGACAGCTATGAAAAACTGTCAGTCTGTAACATAAAGCTTATTATCCTTACTTCACAAAACAAAACATGTTTTTCAGGAACGTTTGTTTTTTGATGCACAGAAAGCTGTTTTTACTCGGCCGACTTCGCATGAACAAGCCGTAATGAAGACAGGGCTTTATAAATCACCTACTGAAGAGCAGAAACTAGAAGGCTACTGTAACAAAATAAAGCTGTTTAAGAACTCATTTAAAAGCTTATATTTATTTATACTTGATCGTTATTTATAAATTTAACCTGTAGCACATTCCCACAAAGTGCACTTTCGGTTTTTTCCTCAACCTTTTTAAATGAAACAAGTGCCTTTTCCAATGAACTGACCAAAAAAGATGATTTCAAAATGTAAGCAAGAGTAAAAGCTAAGGGGGAAATGACGTCCAGTCCTCACAATAATAGCCGTTAGGACTAGTACACAGGCTTCATCACAGAGTGAAGTTTGAAGGTTCAATTCAAAACTGTTGATCAATCAAGCCTAATTTTCGGTAGATGTTTAGTTGAAAAGTTTTTAGTTTTAGTTAATTTGATTTCACAATAATCTTTTACTTTTAATATGGCTAGTTGATTTAAGAAACTTACTAAGAGGGTCTGGAGGGGGAGTATATGTGAGGGGAGCTTACAAAAATAGTGGAATATCTGAAAAGTAATCATAAGAAGGGACAAACCATGACTGAAAAAAAAATCCAAGCTGGAATCAAATGCATGATAATCTAATTTGAAGTCTAGCACAGTACTAACAGAACCATGCCTCTAATAATGTAATTTAATATATTGGTGTTTGTAGGACTTTAGTTGTGTAGCTTATTAAGGAGGACTAGAGGAGGAAGTTGCAGGAGGTGTTCTTGCAAACCTCCAGCTAAGGGTTTTGGCCCATACTTATTACAACGATACCGTTTTATGCTTCCAAGATTTTCCACTTAAGAAGTGGCACCAAAAATGTTGTTTTAAGTGGTATATCTCACTTATAAATGGTAGAATCGATAAAAAGCACGTAGATATGAGCAAAAGTTTTCAAATGAGCCACGAAACATAACTCTAAAACGTTCTAGTAACCCAGTCGCCCTAGCTATTTCACTTGAGACATGGGACCAAAAGTTCTGGTTTTAGTACCATTTGAAACTTACACATTGTGGAATTTGTAGGAAGAACGTAAATATGAGCAATATTTTTCATATGAGCTATCAAAAATCTATCTAAGATGTTCTGGTAGCCCGCTAGCCTAAC
Source organism: Artemia sp. Qi Xiang Cuo (assembly GCF_049724085.1). Taxonomy (NCBI): domain Eukaryota; kingdom Metazoa; phylum Arthropoda; class Branchiopoda; order Anostraca; family Artemiidae; genus Artemia; species Artemia sp. Qi Xiang Cuo. The sequence continues at coordinate 8,871,729 of NC_142807.1, forward strand.
CCCTCGAGAAACGGCGTAAAAGTGCCTTTTTTCGTGCCATATGGCACTTGCACACGGCGAAATTTATAAAAAACCACGTACATATGAGAAATAGATTTTGAATGAGCTCATAAGCATATCTTTATGATGTTCTAGTAACCCGCTAGGCCTGGAATACAGAAGAAAAAATAACCGTTTTAACATTTTTAACTTTTAGCTACTATGCGCTGTGGTAGTAGTAACCAAGGTACTATTTCTAGCAGCCATATAGCAATTTCTATGTTATTTGCGTACCGCCATAGGACTATGTTATTTGCAATAGCTTTCAAATGAGTCATTAAACATCACTTTTAAAAGTTCTGCTAGCCCAATATCCACAAACTGTAAAAAAAATTGTTTGAGCTTCAACAAAAATTGTTTGTAATGCTTATCAACAACAAAACTGGAATTTCAACAGCTGAAATTGAATATTGGAGAACATTTTGGAATTCCATAGTCATTATTGAATATCCAATTTGTTGAGAAACAAATATGTTGGATTCCCAAACCCGAATTGAATTTTCAATTTTTTGAAAAAACAACATGTTGGATTTTAAGATCCTTATTGGATTTCCATCTTGTTTGCTGGATTTCCCGTTCTTTTATTGGATTTCCATCACTAGCGTTGTTCAATTTCCTAGGTCTAAAGTCTAATATCTAGTTCTCAGAATTCAGTTTCCTTTTCTTCTTTCTCAAGCATCAATAAATACAAAAAAATAATCTCATTTATTTTACAAGAACAGAAAATTACAACAAAAAAATTCTCTCAGATAATATGGCACCTCTTAACGGCTGCATTTTTTTCATGGTAGAAATCAGTAAATGAAGGGCGCAGTAGCAGGCTAACAGAAGTTGGTTGAGCAAGAGACGTCTTACAGTATTGAAGATACTGATACACGAGCCTGAAATGAAGATGAAAGCAAACCGAGGCACAAATAAAAGAATGACTTTCCCCTTTTTTTCTACCTCCAGAGGTGAGCAGTTGCAATAATAATGCCACGAATCCTGTCTTTTTCTGAATACCTTTGACTTACTCACCAGATCTCATCAAGTCTCTTGTTCCCGCCTCATCAAATCTGTGAGTTATAAAATTGAAACTTTTCAAAATAGATCTTCTGCATAGATGCAGTAAAACAAAATTGTTTATAGCTTTACAGCTTCGCTCAATCCCAATTTATGAGATTTAAAGATATGCAAATACATTTCCTAAATCTTGAAGAAAAAAAAACATTGACATGGCTTAAAATTCTACTCAAATAACAGGAATTGTATTTTTGAACTAAACCTTGAGAAAAAGAAACTGATAACAGAAAATTAAGGTAAAATGTTGTTTTGTCAAAATTTCAATAAGTATAGACCTATCATGCAGGCAAATTTAAGGACCCTCTAGAGGGAGAAGGAGTGGAGGTATGTACTTCAAAATTCCTTCCCGGGACATGCATCGATACTTATGTACTATCTGGAACACATGCGCTATATTATATAGGGAAGATGCGGGTTTCTTTCGAAACGGGTTTCTTTTAATAGAGAAATGGATTGTAAAGGCTGGTTTGTTATTGGGTTTACAATGTTTAAACTATTGTTTTTTGGTGTTTAGGGGAAAAAAAGGTACCTAGGTTTGGTTAGGTATTTAATATATGCTATGCTTTACCCCCCCCCCCTAATGTGCAAATATATAGCCAAAATTTGTTTCTGAACTATTATATTTTTATCCTATTTTGTTTTACTTCATTAGCATCAACCAAACTCATTTTTCGCGTGTGTTCCAGATAGTACATAGGTACCCATACTTTAGCCTGTAGACCCATCCCTGAAAGTTTCACTTTTATAACCTAACCCCTTTCCAAGATAGCCAAAAGTAGCTAAAGTAGAATTGGTACTGTTCTATTAGCTGTAAGCCACGCAAGATAGATGATAAAAGAAATTAGTCAAACAGGTTCTTTCAACGGAGAATTGGATTGCAAACAGTGGATTCTCACTGCGTTTACAATATTTAAACTTTAGTTTTTGGGGTTTAGGGGGAAAAGGTGCCTAGGTTATGTTACGTATTTAATATATGCTAAGCTTTACCCCGCCCCCACCCTTCTAATGTGCAAATATATAACCGAATTTTGTTTCTAAACTATTATATTTTTATCATATTTTGTTTTATTTCATTAGCATTAACCAAACTTCACTTTTTGCATGGTTTATAGCTAACAAAACAGTACCGTAGAATTTACCAAACTTTTTTTTATTTATGAAAATGTACTATCTTAAACATTTTGGGAAATATAAGACACAAGTTATCAATATTAATAAACTTAACTAAATACTTACCATCACAATCAGAATGCCTTCTCTCTCTGATCTGAATGCCCCCTAGGCAAAATCGTCGCTTCGTCGTTTAACCCTTTCAGTCACCATGTTCTCACATGAGAACATCACAGCTTCGCTTGGTCTTCTTGGACCCTGTAGGTGGCAGCGATACTCGAGTATGCGCTCCATAATAATAAGTAATGCGAAAAGACACTGGCGAAGTTTCAAACCGATGATGCTAAATTATGATTTTTATCAGTATTTTGAAGTTGTTGCACATCCGTACTCGAAAGAATGGATCTACCAGGTATGTTTTCATGCATTTTTTTTACCAGATTTACCATGAAAATACGCGAAAAAAGGGGTTCATTTGTCCTTTTCAGTTAGTTACCCCATCTATAAAAAAGTTTACCTCGCTAGTGCGTTGGATAGATGCCGCAGATTTTTTCGAAGTAGCGTGTTCTTGGGTAAGGACAGTGTGAATTGATACTAAATTTTCTATTTCAATAGCAGAATATTTGGTACAGTCAGTGTAAAATACTTTTGTTATTATTATTTGAAAACATCAGTTATAAATTTTTCCTGTAAAGTCGCTATTCTGGAAAAGCGACTCACTATCTTCTTTTCCAGGTCCATCCAATGATCGACCACGTCGAGTTCGTCACGCTGACATACTGAATGTCTTGGACGCGATCGACTCAGACCTTTCAGAGTTATCGGACCTACCAAACTCAGATGACGAAGGTGAAGATTGGGCGTCAGTAAATCTATCGCAGCCACACGATACGGATGAAGATTCATTATCGGAAGTTGAGGATGATGAGCCGCTCCTCCCCCCGCCTCCGAAAAATCGAAAACGCAGACTCGTATGGAAGAATGCGATCTTCTCGAAAGTTATCAACAATGCCGACCCGGCGCCGCCGCCACTTGGTCCCGAGGAGCCTATAGACTACTTCAAAGAATATTTTGATAGTGAATTTTATGAGTTAGCCGCCGAGATGACCAATCTTTATTCTGTACAGAAAACCGGCTCAAGTTTGGGTACAACAGCCTCTGAAATAAGAAGGTTCATAGGTATTCATATAGCGATGAGTGCTTTTAAATTCCCAAGGTATCGCATGTACTGGGGTAGTCGGACTCGGATACCTCTAATAGCAGACGCCATGAACTTCAATAGGTTTTCGCGTCTCCGAAATTTGTTTCATCTGGTAGATATCCTCTCTAAAGACCCGGAGAACACCGATCGCGTATGGAAGGTTCGTCCGGTTATAGACCGGGTCCTGAAAAAGACAGAAAGCATCGTACCTTCTGAGTATGTATCAGTCGACGAGCAAATGGTGCCGTACACCGGTGCATTGGACATAAAACAGTATATCAGGGGGAAGCCAACACCGTGGGGCATAAAAATCTTTATGCTTTGTAACAGTAACGGCATCATACTCACTTTTGATGTTTACCAGGGTAAGAAAACTATCCTGACGGAAGAGCAGAAGCAGTTCGGACTGGGACCTGGAATGGTACTAGCTCTTGCTGGTCGCGTCCAGCTTCGCCCGCATACGAAAATATTCTTTGACAACTTTTTTACGAGTATTCCGCTCCTTGAAGAGCTTGAACGGAAAAGTATGTATGGCACCGGCACGATCAGAGCGAATAGAGTTCTTGGCGCAAAGTTGGAATCTGATACGTCTCTGAAAAAGAAAGGAAGGGGGCGTTCCACGAGCTAGTGAGTGGAGAAGTATGTCTGATCAAGTGGATGGACTGTAGATCGGTGATAGTCGCTTCTAACATGATTGGAAGCGGCAACGTAAAAAACGTGATGAAGTGGTGTAAGAAAACGAAGACAGAGGTACAAGTGACGCAGCCGGAAGCTATTGCGGCTTATAACCTGAGTATGGGTGGGGTTGATAAGCTTGACCAGATGGTATCCTACTATAGGACCCTCATTCGATCAAAAAAATGGACTTTGAGACTCGTATTCCATTTGATCGATCTTGCTGTAGTCAACAGTTGGCTTGAATATGTCGAGATTTGCAAGGCACAGAATATGAGACAAAAGAACATTGTCGATTCGTTCACCTTCCGACTCGACATAGCAGAGACTCTCATTATGTCTGAAGACACTCCTAGAAGAAGAGGCCGACCCAGATCTCTTCCTTCAAGCGAAGAGGAGGAGAGTGATGAAGAAGACTCGGTTGCCGAAAATCGTAGGAAACGAAAACTCAAATTTCGTAGGCCCTGCTCCGCCGTGAAGAAAGATTCCTTTGCTCATTGGCCAGAAAAATTTGCCGCCCAACACAGGTGTAAAAATGCCCCCTGTATCATGAAGACTAGGTTCATGTGTACCAAGTGCAACGTCCCACTTTGCCTGGAAGAATCGCGAAACTGTTTCGCACAGTTTCACAAACCTAAAGAAACGTAAAAGGATCATTGTCAATTCAGTTTCTCGTTTTTTGTACTATATTTGAAGTCTCAGTTTTTCATTGGTTTTATACTGTATTTGAATAAATTTGGTCACACTGTCCTTGCTCAAGTACATGGTGGAAAAGAAAGAAGACGTTCAGAAAAAAATCTGAAAAAATTCCTGGTAAGTACTTATCCATCACATGGTTGACTTTCGCTACTCTCATAATTTTGACCTTCCAGGCTAAAATTCGTGACTGAAAGGGTTAAAGGGGTTAACATTAAATCTACTTCTGTATTATACGTTTGTAGGTAGTTGAAGGAGATGACTTTTTTTTTGTCAAATTGATCTCAAATCATAACATTCGAAAACAAAATAAGAGACAAATTAGGTCTTTGGAGGAGGTTTAGTTGCCCTCCAATCTTTACGGTCTCTTAAAAAGGACACTAGAACAAAAAAACAACAAATAGAAACGCGTCCATGATCAGTCTTCTGGCAAAAATATAAGTTTCACATTTGTGCAGATAGGAGATCATAACCCCCACAATAACATTTTCTGATACGCTGAATCTGAAGGTCTGATTTACATTAAGATTCATTGACTTTTTGGGGCTGTTTCTCCCTTTTTCGAAAATCAGGCTCCCTGTTTTCAAAATCCCTTAATCCTCAATCCCTTTCGGTTGCAATTGAGCAAAATCTCTTAATCCCTTTCGTTTACAATTGAACTGAGTCGCTCCTTAACTACAGTTTAACACTTATGAACTGTTTAATAAAAGTTATTGGGCTAACGTACTATTTTTTAATTAATCCTGTAGCAAACCGGAGTTTTTGAAGCTCGATATATGCTGTTAAAAGTGTAATATTTCTGAATCCAGTTGAAATGTGCACCATTTTAGAAAATTCTCTTTTTTGGGGAAAATTTTGGTTCCTTTACTTGTAGGTAAAGGACTGAAATACCCTTATAGGCGTCTTCTTTTCTTCGATATATTTGCTTAAATGGTTATTCAGCGTAAGCAGCAAATTTATGGCAAATCCAGGGGAAAATTTTTTTGAAACGCTTTTTGGGTGTCATTACAAAAATGACGTTCATCGCAAAAACATAAGTTGTTCCCACAAAATGATTTTCGTTCTTAATTAAAAAAAATTGAATTCAGAAAGCAAAATATCTTCATCGTTAGTACTGTTAAGGTTAGGGTAGCCTTTTAAGAAATTTTCTACCTACAGAAACTCACAAAAAATTTATTTAATAAAAGCGATTGTAAAAATTAAAAATAATTTTTGTACATAAATTTCTGCGTGTTCATTTTGCAGACAAGAAAGTTCAACTTATTCCAAAGTAAAAATATATTTACTTATGTTTATAATTATCTTTTTATACTCAAAATTCAATTAGCATTCCCCCTTTTCTGCTATAATTCAAATATAATTTCAATGGTCCTATAGTCAAATTTAAAATGATATTCAAGAAACTTCAAACTACTGTTGAAGTTCAAACCGTGTTGATTGACATAGCCTATTTACGATGAAAATTACATTTTTTCTACTGAAAAGTACGTAAATCTTAATAATTTCCATAATTTGTTGGAATTCAATAAGCAAGTCACAATTCCAACACAGTTTTTTTGTGGCTTGTTTGAATTAAATAAGCAAGCCAAAATTCCAACAGAAAAATTGGATTTTTTTTTGACTTTTTTGAATTCAAGCACAACTTTTGTTGGAAATCAATTTTTTTTTACAGTGCCGCTTTTCCACTTGAGACACGACATCAAGTGTGCCGTTTTTAGTGCCATTTGAACTTGATGATGGTGGAATTTATATGAAAGACGTAGATATGTACAATATCTTTTATATGAGCTATAAAAGATCTACCAACGATGTTCAAGAGCCTTCTAGTGCCACCCTTTGAGGAATAGCAGAAAAAGTGCCATGTTAGTGCCATATGGCACTTGCAGATGGCAGGATTTATAAAAAGAACATAGATATGAGAAATAGCTTTTGAATGAGCCATTAAGAATCTCTCTATGATGTTCTGGCAACCCACTAGACCTGTTGAAAAAAAAACGGGAGACAGATCAGTGCTACCGATGCAAAAAAGTGATTTTCCTTGCTGTTCAGGGAGAGGGACTGTAACTTCCCTGTAAATGGTTTTGACCATATTGATTCCAATGGTACACTTTTCATTTTATATGACGCCATTTTCGAGGGGTGTGAGGATTTTTTTTCGAAATCAACATAAATTTCTTTTCGCAATGAACATTTACTTTTAAGACGAACCGAAATAATAGTTAGCGTTCCTGAGTCTGTGTCAGATGGGAATTTTTCAAAACGTGTTTTTTAACTTCTGTTTACTATGGGCTGTGGTTTTCTCTTTACTAGGTTGCAGCTGCCGCTGCAACCATGATACCTTTCCGGGACATGCTTTAAAAAATGAGCCTAGAAAATGAATGAGAAAAAACAACAGCGGATACCAATATTCCCGATACGATACATGCGATACCAAGACGCACGATACCGATACACCTGGTGCCACATACAGCCCTTCCCCAGGGACTATGGAGGGCCATATCATCATCAAAACCATATATACTGGACGTTTGAACTATTTTAAACAAAATAGCTATCTAAAAATTTTTATAGGACTAGTTGGGAGGAGGGGACCTATAGGGAAGGGGGGCTATTTGCCCTCCAATCTTTTTGGTAAATTAAAAAGGGCACTTACAAATTTAATTTCCCTTTCGAATGAGCTATTACACACCTCTCTAGGATGCTCCGGCCACCCCCTAGGCCTTCTAGAAAAAAAGAAAAAAAAAGGAGACAGATCAGTGCTACCCATGCAAAAAAGTCATTTTCCTTGGTGTTCAAGGTGGGGGACTGTAATTATCCGACAAAAGGTTTTCGACCATGCTGATTCCAATGGTGCACTTTTTATTTCTATTTGGCACCATTTTCAAGGGGTTTCAGGCTCTTTTTCGAAATCACCATAAATTTCTTTTCCTAATAAACTTTTACTTATAAGATTAACCGAAACAATAGTTAACATTCCCGATTCAGCGTCAAATGGCGATTTTTTCTCACTAGAGCAGTTTTTTTTGAAAACACGTTTTTCAACTTTTTATTACTATGGGCTGTGGTTCGCTCTTTACTAGGTTGCAGCTGCCGCTGCAACCATGATCTTGTTGAACAAAAAAAAACGTTAGCCAATCATCAAATTTGCATATGGCCATTCACAATGGCCCATTCACAATGATCAAACAGTTTGTGGTAACGAACTGTAAGTAAGGAGCGACCCGGCTCAATAGTAACCGAAACTCTAAAAAACGGATAAATCAGAATTGGATACATCAAAAGAATTAGATTTATGTGCTAATTTCAAATATATAAGTTTCATCAAATTTAGTCTTACCCATCAAACGTTAGGAGCCTGAAGAAATTGCCTTATTCTCGAAAAAAGGGGGTACACCTCTTAAAAATGATAGAATCTTAATGAACATCAAACCATCAGATTCACCGTAAAAGAAAGCCCTACTGTAGATGTTTCAAGCTCCTAGCTGCAAAAATGTGAAATTTTGTATTTTTTGCCAGAAGAAAAATCACGAATGCGTGTTTATTTGTTTGATGTTTTCCAGCGGTGACCGTATTGATTTAATAGTCCTAGAATATCGTGAGAGGGCTCATTCGAACTGAAATTAAAAGTTTGAGTGCCCTTTTTCAGTGACCGAAAAAATTGGAGGGAAACTTGGCCCCCTCCAACGCTCATTTTTTTCTCGAAGTCACCCAATCAAAATTTTGAGATAGCCATTTTGTTCAGCAAAGTCAAAAATCTAATAAATATGTCTTTGAGGATGACTTAATCCCCCAAAGTTCCCGGGGGAAGAGCTGCAAGTTATTAACTTTGCCCCTTGTTTACGTATAGTATTGGTTATTGGGAAGTATACAGACGTTTTCAGGAGGTATTTTTTCTGGTGGTGGGGAGGGGGGTCGAAGGAAGGGTTTATGTGGGAGGATCTTTCTATGGAGGATGTTGACGTATGAAGCTAGGAGAGGAAAGGAAATAATAAATGATAAATAAAACCAAAAAAGGGTGAGAGAACAAGGATTTTGTCAGCCAGTGGGTATGAAGACGAAAAACCAGCAAATGTTTCAACAAGGACCTCCGCCAAGTTATACTCAGTGCTAAAAAAAATAAAAAAAACAACAATAATCTAAAAAGGTTAGATTCTGTTTTTTTTTTTTTTTTTTTTTTTTTTTTTTTTTTTTTTTTTTTTTTTTTAGCGCTGAGGCCGACTTGACTGAGGGGGATTATTAATAATATTTTTAAATTACTTTTAGGGGATTATTTGGGCGAAACAGTTTTAGACATTTTAGGAATTTTTTGGGCGAAACAGTTTGAGACATTTTAGAAGATGATTTGGGGTGAAACTCTGTGGTCGTTATAATACACAAGTTATAACCCCTCTTGCATTTCAGCGAAAGAAATCCAAAATGAACTTTGAAAAAATCAAGAGAATGTAAGTGTGATAAGGTAAAGCACAACAAAACACTACTGAAATATGCCAACTCTTACATTTCAACAATTTTAATCCAAAATGAACTTTGAAACATTAAGAGAGTGTAATAGTGAAACAGTAAACCACGACATAACACTAGTGAAATATTCAAGCTCTTGCATTGCAACGAAAAAAAAAATCCAAAATGAACTTTGAAACTTCTTCAGAATGTAACAGAGACAAGGTAAACCCCGACACAACACTACTGAAATATGCCAACTCTTACATTTCAACGAATATAATCAAAAATGAGCATTGAAACATCAAGAGAATGTAACACTGACAAGGTAAACCACGACAAAACACTTTTGAAATATTCAAGCTCTTACGTTTCAACGAAATAAATCCAAAATGAACTTTGAAACATCTTCAGAATGTAACAGTGACATGGTAAACCACGACAAAACACTACTGAAATAATCTAACTCTTACATTTCAACGAAAAAAACTAAACTGAACTTTGAAACATCAAGAGAATGTAACACTGACAAGGTAAACCACGAAAAACCACTACTGAAATATTCCTACGCTTACATTTCAACGAAAAAAATTCAAAATGAACTTTGTAACATCAAAAGAATGTAACAGTGACAAGGTAAACCACGACAAAACACTGCTGAAATATTCCAACATACATTTCACCAAAAAAAATCCTAAATGAACTTTAAAACATCAAGAGAATATAACAGTGACAGAAATCAAGAGAAGGTAAACCATGACAAAACACTAATGGTGGGAGGGGGTCAAAAACTTTGGGGGAAGGGGGGCCCTTCTGTGTCTCAAGTGCGCAAAAAAAGTATTAAAAAATGGGGTTCAAACACTGTTCAAATGGAACTTGAGTATTATAGCGACCACAGAGTTTCACCCCAAATCATCTTCTAAAATGTCTCAAACTGTTTCGCCCAAAAAATCCCTGAAATGTCTCAAACTGTTTCGCCCAAATAATCCCCTAAAAGTAATTTCTACGTGTTACTTTGTTTCGGCATTCCTGCGCTGTTACATTTGAAATTCCCAGGAAACCATTTCCCGCGTAAAATATATTCAATCTGTTTTGATCTCGTATGAATTTCTGATAATATATCTAAGGTGTTCTTAGTTACACTATTACGGCTTCGATAGAATATTAATAATTATCTCTCAGACCTATAGACCTGAGAAGCCCTATTTAAAAATAGAATATTAATTTATCTCTCAGATCTAAAGATCAGAGAAGCCATATTTAAAAATAGAATATTAATTTATCTCTCAGACCTAAAGACCTGAGAAGCCATATTTAAAAATAGAATATTAATTTATCTCTCAGACCTAAAGATTAGAGAAGCCATATTTAAAAATAGAATATTAACTTATCTCTCAGACCTAAAGACCTGAGAAGCCATATTTAAAAATCAAATCCCCTCATGTTTCTTGTCCCAGTCGATTATGCAAATCAATTTCTCAGAAATCTAGTCCCCTTCGATTATGTAAATCAAGTTCTCAGAAATCTAGTCCCCGTTCATGGATCAATAAACCATGAATAAATTATGTAACATCAGTATGTAATTACCCCTCTCTACTGAGGTGGCTAATTTATTAGGTGAATATTTTTCTAAGATTGGTGAATCAATAAGTGAGAATCCATACGATGAAAATAATGAAATTAATGAGACGTTTAGTCATGAAAGGGGAGTTGGATTGGAAATATCTGCAGATGACACGAATGTTGAATTAAAACACATAATAGGATTGGTAAAACCAAGTTCTTCAGGGAATGATGGAATTAATCTGAAAACGTTCAAGCATGTTATGGTATATTTGTTGCCTTGTATTGTTTATTTGATTAACCTTTCTTTGAAGAAAGGTGAATTTCCTACTCGGATGAAAGAGGCTAAAGTTATTCCGCTTCACAAAGGGCGTTCAAAGACTGATCCGTCTAATCGGAGGCCAATTTCAATATTGCCCCTATTTGCTAAGCTGTATGAAAAAGTGATGCATCGACGACTTTATAACCATCTGACTACTTACGGTTTTCTTAGTGATGCCAAGTCTGGATTCAGGAAAAACCACTCTGCAATACATGCAGTCCAGAACCTAACAGATTTCATCAATGGTGCTCTCGAAAAGAGTGTACTGGTACTTTCAGTATTTATAGACTTTAAAAAGGCTTTTGACACGGTGGTTCATAAAATTTCATTGCGTAGGCTAAGCCGTCTAGGGATCCAAGGGGTTATTCTGAAATGGTTTGAATCTTATCTTAACCAGCGCATTATTCGAGTCTCTATTAAAAATTCTATTTCAGAAACTTTTATCGTTCATTCTGGTGTGCCTCAGGGTTCCGTGCTTGCCCCACTTCTTTATCTAATTTACGTTGATACCATGCGTTTTTATATATCAGATGTACTTGTAACATCTTTTGCTGATGACATGGTGTTTACAATTGCAGCTACTTGTCTGAACCAGTTAATTGAGAAGACAAATAAGGCCCTCGCTGAATTGATAAGTTTTACAAATTCTAGTTATTTGGTAGTGAATATTTCCAAAACAAATTTCATGACATTTTGTGGAAATTGAGTTTCATGTGTTTTAGATAATGAAATTGTTTGTAATGGTGAATTTTTAAAGCATGTAAATGGTGTTAAATGCATGGGGTTTAGTCTTGATTTTAATTTAAGTTGGAAATCACATTGTGATCTTGTGGCAATTAAGATCTCAATAGGGTTGGGTGTGATAAGAAGACTGAAAAATCAACCACCGTCAAGTGTTATACTTTTACTATATCATTCTATTGTTAGCCCTTATCTATCGTATGGTTGCATGCTATGGACCAGTAGTTTTATTTCAAGTTTTAGAAAGGTCCAAATTTTACAGAATAAAATAGTTCGTATTTTAGGTTAATATATTCAGTTTGAAAATAGCACGTTGAATTTCTTTAAATGTTTGAAAATTTTAAACATTTATTAGTTACGGGATTGCTAGTTAGCAATTTTTATTTATCAATGTTTGAGTAAGTGTTCATCGGAGGTATTTTGGGAATTTTTTAGAGATAATTCATCCTACCATTGTGATGAGACTAGAAATGCGAGTGACCTTCTGAGCTCTGGAATACTCAACGTGCTGCGTTTCTACCTCGTTTTGCGGGAACGGGGGCGTGGAATCTCCTCCCGGATGCTATTAGACAAGCTGATAATGTAAGCCAGCTCAAGAGTAGATTGAAGCGTTACCTTTTGGGTTATAATTTGAATGATTAGAAATTTGAATTTGAATATTGTTTGGTATGAAAATTGTTTGGACAGATAAAAGTCGCATTTTCGTGAAAATACCCAGCCAAAGCACACGGAGTCGGCTCTATAGCCTAGCTGATACTTATTGATTTTGTCATAGTTGATTTAGTTAGAAGTATCTCACTTTTTTTTTACCTCTGTTGTTGCTATTTTTTTTTTTTTGAGTGGATGTTGTAAGGATGATGGGTAATATTTCTCACTTGTGATTTTTAGAGAGTAATCCTTTTAGAATAGGAGATGTTCTTTATGTTGATTTAATTCAAATGCTGATTTTTCCCCGCAAAGACATAGTTGTTATGTGAATGTAGAGCTTTATAATAATGGATTTGCAGCCATCATAAACAAACCTTCGGGTTTTTGTAGATGGCTGCTGTAAATTTGCTTGTATTTTTTACGTTAAATAAATTAATTTGAATTTGAATTTGTCCTGGGGGCAAAGCATGGAGGACGATGAGCGTCTACTGGACTAACTCCCCCCTCTTAGGAACATTGGGATAATGATGGATGACAATGATGACGATAATATTCAAGTAATAGAACCAGATGTAATATATTTAAAGACTGTTGTAAACATTGATTTGACCATTGAATATAAATATTTAGACGACTGATTGTATTTTAATAGCTTAGATAAAATAAGAATACGTCCTGAAGAAAAAACGTCTTCAAACACCTTGAAGAAGAATATCTTAGAAAAACGACTTGAGATGTCCTAGATCTATTTATAGTGCCCCGAACACAAAGGAATTGCACGGGTTTTCTATTTATAGTGCCCTGACACAATGGCGTTGTATTGGGCTTTTATTTATAGTGCCCCTGGGGCAAAGGAAGGAAAAAACAAGGAATAAGCTAGCGGAACTAGATTTCCATGAATTCAATGCTGAAATGTAATTTTTCTAATACTGAAGCAAGATTGCATCATCCATATTACTAAACATCTGCATCGTTTAGAAAATTTAATAACACCTGGGTGTCATGGGAATCCAGGGACAGGTAGAAACAGGGACCAGTTGTATTCCGAAGGCACTAACCGGTAGAATTAACTGGTCCCCCACTAATGAGTTGCAAACCTCCAGTTAAGGGTTTTCGATCATAATTACTACAATTACACCGTTTTATACTTTCAAGATTTTCCACTTAAGAAGTGGCACCAAAATTGTTGTTTTCAGTGCTCACTATATCTCACTTACGAATTGTAGAATTGATAAAAGCACGTATATATGAGGAAAAATTTTCAGATGAACCATTAAACATCACTCTAAGAAGTTCTGGTAGCCCAATAACCCCAGCATTTCCACTTGAAACATGGCACAAAAGGGCTGTTTTAGTGTCATTTGAAACTTACAGATGGTGGAATTTATAGAAATTACATAAATATGAGCAATATTTTTTACATGAGCTATCAAAAATCTATCTACGATGTCTGGTAGCCCGCTAGCCACCCCCCTTGAGAAATGGCATAAAAAGTACCCTTTTTGTGCCAAATGGCAATTGCGGATGGCGGAATTTACATAAACCACGTACATATGAGAAATAGCTTTTGACTGAGCTCTTATGCATCTCTCTATTATGTTAGTAGAAAGGGAGGTACTAGCGCGATTGCTCACCCCTGCTGCCATCTACAATTTAGTTTAATGCTGACAGTACACCAAATTTTTATATCACGAAAGGGGAATTAATTTATTGTTTCCAAGGAGAATTGTCTCCGGGACGAAGTTTATTAATATCTTTGGAGTTCGACCAGGAGAATTGTTTCCGGAATTATTGATTCACGAATGGGAAATTAATTTATTGTTTCCAAGGAGAATTGTCTCCGGGACGAAGTTTATTAATATCTTTGGAGTTCGACCAGGAGAATTGTTTCCGGGCGAATGTTTTGATCTTAGAGATGAATATATTTAACGCGGGAAAGTGTTTCCTAGTAATTTGAAATGTGACAGCGCAGGGATGCCAAAAACAAAAGGAACACGCAGAAATTACGTTTAGGGATTATTTAGGCGAAACCGTTTTAGACATTTTAGGGAATTATTTCAGCGAAACAATTAGATACATTTTAAAAGATGATCTTAGAAGAGGTTTTAGAAGAGGATTTGAGGGTGAAACTCTGTGGTCGTTATAATACACAAGTTCCATTGAACAATGTCGTGAGGTCCCCTACCCCAATCCCAAATGGCTCCGATCCCCCTACCCCAACCCCAAAGAGCCCCGATCACCCTACCCCAACCCCGAAGGAAGCCCCGGTCCCCAAAGGTCCCCCGGGCTCCCAAAGGACCACCCGGTCCCCAAAGGACCCCCCGGACCCCCAAAGGCCCTCCTGGGTCCCCAAAGAGCCACATCCCCATTTTGTTCATACTTTTTTGTGCATTTGAGACATAGAAGGGTCCCCACATTTCAAAAGGCTTTATTATATTTCTCAGAACAAGTTTTTTTCGTAATGTCCTTCCTAAGCCCATTTTACAAGTTGAAGTAGTTGTCTTTTTCACCACAACTTTACTTTACGACTTTTTGCACACCCCAAGATCAAGCAATACTTTTCAAAAGACATTTCAGAACAAGTTCCTTTCTTAATGTCATTCCTAAACCCATTTTACAAATTGAAGTACCCATCCTTTTTACACACAACTTTACTTTACAACTTTTTGCACACCCCCAGCATCAAGCAATACTTTTCAAAGGCATTTCAGGACAAGTTCTTCTCTTAATGTCCTTCCTAAATCAATTTTACAAGTTGAAGTACTTATCTTTTTCCACACGACTTTACTTTACGACTTTTTGCATACCACTACACCAAGAAATACTTTTCAAAAGACATTTCAGAACAAGTTTCTTTCTTAATGTCCCTTCTAAACCCATTTTACAAGTTGAAGTACCCATCCTTTTCCTCACAACTTTACTATAAGGCTTTTCGAATACCCCAACATCAAGCAATACTTTTCAAAAGGTTTTATTATATCTTTTCAGAACAAGTTCTTTACGTAATTTTCTTCCTAAACCCATTTTACAAGTTGAAGTACCCATCCTTTTCACCCACAACTTTACTTTACAGATTTTTGATTGCCCCAACACCAAACAATACTTTTTAATGCATTTCACAACAAGTTCTCTTCTTAATGTCCCTCCTAAACCCATTTTACAAATTGAAGTACCCATCATTTTACACACAACTTTACTTTACAGCTTTTTTGAATGCTCCAACACCAAGCAATACTTTTCAAAAGGCATTTCAGGACAATTTCTTTTCTTAATGTCCTTTCCTAAACCCATTTTACAAGTTGAAGAACCCATCCTTTTCATCCACAACTTTACTATACAGCCTTTTTGAATGCTCCAACACCAAGCAATACTTTTCAAATGTCATTTCAGAACAAGTTATTTTCTTAATTTCCTTCCTAAACCCATTTTACGAGTTGAAGTTCCCATCGTTTTCAACAACAACTTTACTTTACAGCTTTTTGAATGCTCCAACACCAAGCAACACTTTTCAAAAGGCATTTCACTACAAGTTCTTTCCTTAATGTCCTTCCTAAACCATTTTAAAAGTTGAAGTACCCATCCTTTTCTCCACAACTTTACTTCACAGCCTTTTGAATTCTCTAACACCACGCAATACTTTTTAAAGGCATTTCAGAACCAGTTCTTTTCCCAATTTGCCTCCTAAACCCAATTTAAAAGTTAAAGTACCCATCATTTTTACACACAACTTTACATTACAGCTTTTTGAATGCTCCAACACCAAGCAATACTTTTCAAAGGTTGTTTTAGCTTAGAGTCTTAGCTTAGATTTTTAGTTAGAGTTGAAGTTTAGTTTAATTATAGTTAAGAATTTAGAGTTTAGCTTAAGAGTCATAGCTAAGAGTTTTTGTTGGAGTTCTAGTTTAGTTTAGTTTTGGTTAAGAGTTTAGAGTTTTTAGCTCAGAGTCTTAGCTAATAGTTTTTGTTGTAGATCTATTTCAGTTTAGTTTTAGTTAATATTTTATAGTTTTAAATTATAGTCTTATCTTATAGTTTTATTTAGAGTTTAAGTTTAGTTTATCAATAGTAAATAGTTTATATTTTTAGATTAGAGTCTTAGCTTAGAGCTTTTGTTAGAGTTCTAGTTTAGTGTAGTTTTAGTCAAGAGTTTAGAGCTTGAGCTTAGCGACATAAGCTAAATTCTCAGTGTGCGTTTAAGTTAAGTTTAGTTATATTTGAGGATTATAAGTCTTTGTTTATAGAACAAAACTAGAGTCCCGCATAATGTTCTAGTTTAGCTTAGATAATTATAAGTCCTCAGACTTTTAGATTAGAGCTTTACATTATAGTTTTGTTAGAGTTCTAGTTTAGTTTAGTTTTAGTTAAGAGTTTAGAGTTTTACCTTAGAGTCTTAGCTTAGAGTTTTTGTTAGAGTTCTAGTTTGGTTTAGTTTCAGTTAAGAATTTAGAGTTTTACCTTAGAGTCATAGCTTAGAGTTTTAGTTAAAGTTATAGTTTAGCAAAGTTATAGTTAAGAGTTTAGAGTTTTACCTTAGAGTCATAGCTTAGAGTTATAGTTAGAGTTCTAGTTCAGTTTAGTTTTAATTAAGAGTTTAGAGTTTTAGCTAAGAGTCTTAGCTTATAGTTTGTGTTAGAGTTCTAGTTTAGTTTAGTTATAGTTAAGAGTCTCGAGTTTTCAGCTTAGAGTCTTAGCTTAGAGTTTCCTTTAGAGTTCTAGTTTAGTTTACTTCTAGTTAAGAGTTTATAGTTTTAGCTTAGAGTCTTAGCTTATAGTTTGTGTTAGAGTTCTATTTTAGTTTATTAATATTTTATAGTTCAGAGTTTTAGATGAGAGTCTTAGCTTAGTGTTTTTTTTAGAGTTTTAGCTTATTTTAGACATAGTTAAGAGTTTCGAGTTTTAACTTTGATAATTATCTAAGAGTTTTACTTTAGTTTAGTTTTAGTTAAGAGTTTAGAGTTTTAGCTTAGGGTCTCGTCTTAGAGTTTTTATTAGAGTTCTAGTTTAGTTTATTTTTAGTTAAGAGTTAAGAGTTTTTAGCTTAGAGTCTTAGTTTATAGTTTTTTTGTTGAAGTTCTAGTTTATTTTAGAGTTTTAGCTTATACTTAGAGTTTTAATTAGAGTTCTAGTTTAGTTTAGTTTTATTTAAGAGTTTAGAGTTTTAGCTTAGAGTCTTAGCTTAGAGTTTTTGTTGGAGTTCTAGTTTAGTTTAGTTTTAGTTAGGAGTTTAGAGTTTTAGCTTAGAGTCTTAGCTTAGAGTTTTTGTTACAGTTCTAGTTTAGTTTAGTTATAGTTAAGAGTTTGGAGTTTTACCTTAGAAACTTAGCTTAGAGTTTTAGTTTAGTTTAGTTTTGCGTAAGAGTTTAGAGTATTAGCTTAGGGTCTCAGCTTAGAGTTTTTGTTAGAGTTCTAGTTTATTTTAGTTTTAGTTAATAGTTTAGTGTTTTTAGCTTAGAGTCTTAGTTTAGAGTTTATGTTGAAGTTCTAGTTTAGTTTAGTTTTAGTTTAGAGTTTTAGCTTGAGACATAGAGTTTTAATTAGAGTTCTAGTTT
>NC_142807.1:8890274-8916128 GCF_049724085.1 Artemia sp. Qi Xiang Cuo
TAAGCTTCTAAGCGCATAACTACCCCTAGTTCTAGTGTCTGCTTAAGTAGTCAAAAAGATTAAGTCATTAGCAAAGTGGTTGTTTCTAGCATTTTATTTAAGTTTTTCATATACAATGAACCCAAATCAAAGTGAACATGCCTATCTTTTTTTGGAATATTTACTAAAATTGAAAGTAAGGAAAGAATTTCTTCCTTAACATGATAAAAATACAATTTCTTTTTATTATAATAATGAGAAAATTTTACTAACCAAACATTGCTTAGAATTATTCATTTTCTATGTAAATTTTTACAAAAAATGTCAGTAGTGTTAAGTTGAATAAACTATTCAAAACTGTTGAAGAATCTAATTTGAAAACTGAATATATACAAAAAATAATTGCATAACAGCGAAACAAGACATGCTGGTTTTTGGTTTATCACTAAAAAAAAGATATTGAACTTTGAAATTGCGTAAATCTCTTTGCAAAGAAAGATTTAATGACCTCTAAGTTATCACTAAAAAAAAGACATTGAACTTTGAAATTGCGTAAATCTCTTGGCAAAGAAAGATGTAATGACCTCTAGAATAGAATTACCTACCAGAAAAACCGGAAGGAACGTAAAGTCGTAGAATTCATTATTAGCATTCTACTGTTGAAGTAGCCTTAAACTTTGACTTGAAACGTTATATATTGACCACTTCTTTCAGAAAAGAATTTCGGAGGGTTATTCCGTGTTGATAAGAAAAGAGGGTAAAGGCGCAGTTTGGTTCCTCCTGTAGTTCAGTGCGCACGATCCCTATGTTGAAGGTATAGGGTTGTTCTCCTTTATAAAACAACTTATTTCAGCCGATACAAAGAAAAAGCCCATTTGCGGTATTCTGAGAGACCCTAAGAGACAGTAGTAGTATTAGATCTTGTGAGTGGCCGCTTATATTCGTCAAGTTCTGGCTATACCGGCCACATGTGCCCCAGCTAAACGGCTTTTTAGCTCGACAGGACTGATAGTGACTGCAAAAAGATCAATGGCTCCAGGCAGAGTGAACAATCTGACTTTTGTTACATCAATTGTAACTGATGTGATGTAACTGCTGATTTAAAATTGTTGGTGTTGTTAAGCCATGGTATCTTTTTTGTTTACAGTGTTTTTTCGATGTTGTTATTTGTTTTTTTTTTTTCAATTCCTTTTCGTATGTATTTGATGAACAGGAGATGTTTGAACTTCAAACTTTGAAAATTATACACACTAGCCCAAATCATTAACAAGAAGGAAATGACTAAACACGGGATTTTATAGGAACAATGCGATGCTAAACATAAACACAACATAGGTTTCCCTGGGTCTAGTGGCTAAAAATGATAATCCTAATTGGTCTTATAAAAATCCCTACTAAAATCGAGGTTGAACGTGCTTGGTGAAGTGGAATTTTTATTATTATTTTTAATTAGAAAAATCGGCGTGCCGTGGGGCGCCGCCGGTCTAAAATCCGCGGCGTGCCACCAAAAAAATTTTGGCACGCCTGGCGGCGCGCCGCCGCCGATACTGAATCACACATTCGCCGCCGTCATTTCGGCGTGGCGCGGCTTCGGGGACTAGCTGGTACGTACGCAGCAGGGGGAAGGCTTTGGGTACCGCCTTGATGAAATAGTAATTTTTTCTCAAACGTCTAGGGACTTCTTGTTCAAATTATTGAATAAACACTTTATCATTTCCACCCCCCCCCCCCCCCACCGCACGTGCCCAGCTGGGATGGGGGATCTATCCCAATTTATTTTAAATAAAGAAAAAAAAATACAACTAAGAAATGATTCATAAATGCGATAAACTTTAACTAAATCAATTTACCAGAGCCTTTAAACAAAAATCAGTTTTAATATATCTTTTTGTAACTACTTAGAAGACAAAATTAACGCCATACTTTCCCCGTTACGTCAATTTAGGGTAATAAAAATCCTCCACGCAAACATTTATTTAAACTTCAAAATTTCTTCTTTCCGCTGATTATGTAAAAAACATTTTTGTGCAAACTGGAACTTTTCCTTGAAGGCCCAAGCTTCGAATAAAAACTGTGGTTCAGTGTGCATGTTTGGTGACTGGCCTTCCTGAAATCAGGACTTCTTATTCAAATTAATTTGAAAAAACAAAGTTTTTCCGAGGGAAGTAAAGAGCGAAGTTGAAACTTAAAAACGGGAAAAAATTATTACTTCACAGACTATTTAATATATATTAATATAACTGGTACAAAAACCAACTAATTTTGTTTCCCTATTCTTTCAGGATTATACAAAACTAGCGCTTTACTGAAAACACAAAAGTCAAGTGTAAAAAACAAGATTATTGATTTAAGAGTCAAAATTGAGTATATAGCCTGACAACACTAAACGAATCTATAAAGCTTTACATAGTCTTACACCAGTCGTGACATTAGTAACTTTCAGTATACAATTAAAATTATCTTAAAAACATAAGCGTAAAACTAAATACTTTTTATTATCCGCAAAGTAATTGAACAGCATAGAGAAATATTGGATTGATTTATCAAGCAGCATTTATCAAGCACCAGCTATAATACCAATAGTGGGTATTATAAAGTCTTAAATTGTAAGAAATATGCTTTAGTATCACTTGAAATGAAGATCAAATAAGACATAATATATGAACTCTGGAAATCCCATTATTTATCTCTATACAAGAGTGAATTTCAAGCTATGATGCAAATTCTAAGCCTAATCTATAGTCCTAATACTATTAAGATGTCTTACTTCGAACTTGTTTAAAAACTAATCATTACATGTCATTTTATGAACCAAAATGAGAGTCAGTCATTGAAATGAGCCATTGTGCAGAAGTAATACTTAAACATAAAAAAAATGAAGAGAATCCTAAAATGGATTGTTGCTTTATCTTAAAAGGGATTGATAATATTTTGATTCTATAAAATGTCCTTAATTGGTTTGCTTTTAATGTACCAAAACTCCTATATTATTTTGAGTTTTCAGTAAAGCGCTAGTTTTGTATAATCAAAATATATATTAAATATATTAATATATATTAAATAGGCTGTGAAGTAATAATTTTTGTCCGTTTTAAGTTTCAACTTCGCTCTTTACTTCCCTCGGAAAAACTTTGTTTTTTAAAAATTAATTTTTGTTCGTTTTTGATTAAAATTTAATGCAGAAACAACGCTGCCATGATCTTTTTTATTTATACGGAATAATGTATGTTCGTTTAAAGTTTAATGTCACTTCTTAGTTTCAGTTGAAAACTTATTTTTAATATAATTTCTAATTATCACCGATCTAGGGGAGATAAGACCTCTAAAAAATACTGCAAGCAACCTTGGCAGCTAAGAAAAACTTTCAGTCTTTAACACAAAGTTCATTATCCATACTTCACAAAACAATACGCTTTCCAGGAATGTTTGATTTTCGATGAGCAAAAAGCTGTTTTACTCGGCCGACTTTGCCTGAAAAAGCCATAATGAAGACAGATCTTTATAAATCCCCTACTGACTAGCAGAAACTAGAAGGCTACTGTAACAAAAGAAAGCTGTGTAAGGGCTCATTTAAAAGCTTATATTTATACTTAATCGCTTTTTATAAATTTGACTTGATAGCACATTCCCACAAAGTGCACTTTCCGTTGTTTCCCCAACTTATTTAAATGAAACAAAGTGTCTTTTCCAATGAAATGACCAAAAAACGGTAATTTCAAAACCTAGGCAAGAGCAAAAACTAAGGGGGCAAGGACGTCCTTTCCCCTTAATTACCGCCGTTAGATCTAGCACGCAGGCTTCATCACAGAGTGAAGTTTAAAGGTTCAATTGAAAACTGTTGATCAATCAAGCTTAATTTTTGGTAGATATTTAGTTGAAAAGTTTTTAGTTTTAGTTAATTTGCTTTCGCAATAGTCTTCCAATTTTAATATAACTAGGCAATTTATGAAGTTACTAAGAGGGTCTGGAGGGGGAGAATATGTGAGGGGATCTTATGAACCTCCAGTTAAGGGCTTTGGACCATAATTATTGCAATGGTACCGTTTTATGCTTCCAAACTCTTCCACTTAAGAAGTAGTACCAAAAGTGCCGTTTTTAGTGCTATATGGCACTTTTGGATTGTAAAATTGATAAAAAGCACGTAGATATGATTAAAAGGTTTAAAATCTGTCTTCCCAGAATATGCCTTAAAAATTAGTGCGCCACGTACAAAAATAGTGGTTTATCCGAAAAGTAATCATAACAAGGGAAAAATCATGATTGAAAAAAAAATCCATGTTGGAATCGAACGCATGATAATCTAATCCGAAGTTCAGCGCTGTACTGACAGAACCACGCCTCTAATAATGTAATTTAATATATTGATGTTTGTAGGACTTTAATTGTGTAGCTTATTAAGGGGGATTGGAGGAGGAAGTTGCAGGAGGTGTTCTTGCAAACGTCCAGTTAAAGGTTTTGGACCATAATTATTACAATGATACCGTTTTATGCTTCCAAGATTTTCCACGTAAGGTGTGGCACCAAAAATGTTGTTTTCAGTGCTATATCTCACTTACGAATTGATAAAAAGCACGTAGATATGGGCAAAAGTTTTCAAATGAACCATTAAACATCACTCTAAAAAGCTCTAGTAGCCAACTCGCCCTAGCTTTTCCACTTAAGATATGATACTAAAATTGCTGCTGTTAGTGCTATTTGAAACCTTCAGATGGTGGAATTAATAGAAAGAACTTATATATGTACAATATTTTTTATATGAGCTATCAAAACGCTATCCAAGATGTTCTGGTTTCCCACTTGCTCCACCCCTTTAAAAACGGCATAAAAAGTGCCTTTTTCCGTGCCATATGGCACTTGCACATGGTGAAATTTATATAAACCACGTACATATGAGAAATAGCTTTTGAATGGGCTTTTAAGCATCTCTCTAAGTTGTTCTAGTAACCCGCTCGGCCTGGACTAAATAAGAAAAAACGACCGTTTTAGCATTTCTTAACTTTTAGTTACTAGGCGCTGTGATTCGCTCTTTACTAGGTTGCAGCTAATGCTTCAACCACGACAAAGAGTTCATTGCAAATTCTCCCCAGAAAATAGTTAACATTAAAATCTGTGAAATCTAATAGATAGTAGAATTTTTTTTAACCTAGCAAAAATAAGCAAAGCCTATAACTGAGCCATTAAACATCTATCTACGACGGTGTGGTAGCCTGCTAATGTTTCAGTAGCCTAGTGATGAGCAGATGATTTATGGAACTTAATAAGGGGGCTGGGAGGGGAGTGTATTGGAGGGGTTCTTGGGAATTTCCAGTTAACAGTTCTAGATAATTATTACATTTATGCCTGTTTTGTACTTCAGAGCTTTTCCACTTAAGTGGCACCATAAGTTTTGTTTTCAGTGCTATATCTCAATTATGAATGTAAAAATGAAAAAAAAACACGTATATAAGAGCAATAGTTTCCAAATGAGTCATTAAACATCACTTTTATAAGTTATGCTAGCCAAATAGCCCCAGCTTTCCCACTTGAGACACGACGCCAAAAGTGCGTTTTTAGTGCCATTTGGAACTTGATGATGGTTGAATTAATATGAAAGATGTTGATATGTGCAATATCTTTTATATGAGCTATAAAAGATCTGTCAACGATGTTCTGGTAGCCTGCTAGTGCCACCTCTTGAGAAATAGCCCAAAATGTGCCATTTTAGTGCTATATGGCACTTGCAGATGGCAGAATTTATAAAAAAAAGCGTAGATATGAGAGATAGCTTTTGAATCAGCCACCAAGAATCTTTCTATGATGTTCTGGTAGCCCGCTAGGCCTGTTGAAAAAAAAACGAAAAAAAAAACGGGAGACAGGTCAGTGCTACTGTTGCAAAAAAGTGATTTTCCTTGTTGTTCTGGGAGGGAGACTGTAACTTCCCTGTATGGTTTTCAACCATGTTGGTTCCAATGGTAGACTTTTCATTTTGATCTGACGCCTTCATTTGATCTTTCCGAGGGGTTTGAGGCTTTTTTTCGAAATCACCATAAATTTCTTTTCGCACACTTATTCTTTTAAGACGAACCGAAATAATAGTTAACATTCCTCAATCAGTGTTAGATGGGAATTTGTTTTTCACCAGGCAGTTTTTTTCAAATCGCGTTTTTTACCTTTTGGTTACTATGGGCTGTGGTTCGCTCTTTACTAGGTTGCAGCTACCGCTGCAACCATGATACCTAGCCAGGACATGCTTTAAAAATGAGCCTAGAAAATGACTGAAAAAAAACAGATATTGATATCGATATTCCCGATACGATACATGCGATACCAATACGGCCAATACCGATACGCGCGATACCAATACACCCGATACCACATACAGCCCTTTCCCAGGGACTATGGAGGGTCATATGATCGTCAAAACCATATATATTGAACCTTTGAGCTATGTTAAACAAAACGGCTATCTCAAAATTTTTATAGGACTAGCTTGGGGGGAGGGGGCATGTAGGAAGGGGGGGGGGGATTGTCCCTCCAATCTTTTTGGTTACACTTAAAAGGGCACTTACAAATTTAATTCCCTTTCGAATGAGCTATTACGCACCTCTCTATGATGCTCTGGCCACTCCCTAGCCCTGCTAAAAAAAAAAGGGGAGACAGATCAGTGTTACCCATGCAAAAAAGTCATTTTCCTTGGTGTTCAGGGTGGGGGACTGTAATTATCCTACAAAAGGTTTTGGACCATACTGATTCCAATGGTGCATTTTTTATTTCGATTTGACGCTATTTTCAAGGGGTTTCTGGTTCTCTTTCGAGATCACCATAAATGTCTTTTCGCAATAAACTTTTACTTTTTATATTAACCGAAACAATAGTTATCATTCCTGATTCAGTGTCCGATGGCAATTTTTTCTCACTAGACAGTTATTTTGAGCACACGTTTTTCAGCTTTTGATTACTATGGGCTGTTTTTCGCTCTTTACTAGGTTGCAGCTGCCGCTGCAACCATGATTAAGAGGAATTAATTTGGGTATGTAGGTTGTTCCAAAAAAACATGAAAATAGGTGTAAAAGTTATAAAGTTAGGGTACAGCGTGCTGCACAAGTTGATCCTACTGTACATAGTGAAAATGTATTTGTAAGTCTAATCGTGGCAGCGGTTTTTGAGAATAACGTGTTATAATTCGCTGTTATTTGTAGACTTCTCTTCTTAGAGTCTTTTTTACTTGTTGGAGAAACTATTTGAAAGGCTACTATTAGCAACGGAAGATTTATCTTGTAGCGCAAAAACTAGATGGCTAAAACAGAAACAAAAGGAAATAGATTCATTTCCGTATTCAATGTTCTGTTCAAATGTAATAATCACTAATGTTGCAAATGCGTCTCAGTCCCCTCCCTATTGACTAGGCATAGCCTTAGATATACATAACATTTTCAGGTTTAATTAGTTTTTATTCAGGGGTGTATCTGAGGCAGGGTGAAGGGGTGAAGCGGCTGAGCTCCTCATAATCCCAAATTGTACCAAATCCTAGGTATTTTTATACAAATTATTAAATTAATTTTTTTTTTTATTATTGGTCTACCCGGAAAAAGTCTACGTACATGCATGTCTGTATTATCATTTATGATTATTTTTTCACGAATAGTTTGTTCACAATGCCAATTAATGCGAATTCGAAATAACAGAATCAATGAACTTCTAGGTTCGAACTCCAACGAACTTAGGACTATTTCCACCCAAAGGCGTGGGTAGGTTTTAATAGTAGTTATATTATCTAAATGATACCTTAACAAATGCTGCCCCCTGAGAAAGAGTACACCCTTGTCCCTTCCTAACTATGCAATTGTGTCCAGTCCATAGGATGGGTCAATTAAGGGCATTATGGCTGTACTATTTTAGGAGAGATCAAATCTATTTTCTGTGTTAGAAAATCAATTTGCCCTATCCACTCGCCGGGTGTAGTAATAGGTGAGATTGTTTTGATTTGAAACTAAAGAGTGAACAAATTGCCATGAACATGGGAAATAAAATGTGTAGTGAATATATTTAGTCACTTGTACTTGGCCTAGGGTATATAGACTATGGTAAACGTTTTGCCTATGTTTTTTGTAAAGTTATAGTTGTAAAGTCATACCCCGAAAGTTAATGGGAAAAGTAGTATTTACAGAAAAAATACAAGGCTAAGGGGGCAGTATCATTAACGACACGGTACTTTTGTATTACACCGACCACACTGTCGTCTTTATCTGTTTAAAACCGGTTTCTCTTTGTCCACTCGGTGAAAATCGGCTTAGCCTGAGTGAGGTAAACTACTATGCAGGTATATTTTAATCAAATATTTAATATATAGAGTTGGTTAGGTTAGGCGTTTAATAAAATGCGCTTTGGAAGGCCTGCTTTCCATAATTCTCTGATGTAGTTTTCATAATTTTGTTACTAAAGTATTATAATTTCATCAAATTTTGCTATATTTGATTATGATCAACCTAACTTCACTTCTTGACTGTGGTCTGTATAATACGTACGCACCCACGTCACTCTTTTTTATAGATTTTTTTTTTAGGTTAAAAGAATCACAATCATATACACAGTGGCACCAATTACTAGGGAGCAGGGGCCACTTGCCCCCCTAGATTTTGAAGGATATCTTAGTTGCATTTTCATTTAAAAAAATCTGAAGAAACTAAAACCCCTCTATAGATTTTGAGAAATAAATCCCGCCCCCTAGATTCCATGAATTTGCACAACCGAATATGCAAACCAAAACAATAAAACCTAGGTAAAAGTTTAATGACATTTATTTTTCCTTATTATATACATTGAACCATCAATTTCTTTGCTACCATAGGCATTTCACCATTTAAAATATACTATATAATATACTTTAACATTTTACCATTTTAATAAATAAAGTATAAAAATAAAAGTAAAAAATTAGTTTAATACACTTTAACATTTTTCATCTTAATATACTTACTTCCCGTCAATAAAACCGTTGCTTTACGAAATAGAGAATATAATCTTGCTCAATTTGAGTTCAGCTTATTTAAGGAAACCTAGTAGAACAGTGGCGTCAACTCATGAAAATAAAGGGAGAGGGGGACCAAATATCTTTTATAAAAATATAGGGGTGGGGGTCGAGCCCCCCTCCAATGACCCCTCTTTAGAAGACATGCAAAAGCTCGAAGAAGTTTCTTAGTCTATAATATGTCACAAAAAAGAGAATACAAACTTGCTTAACTTACGATTTCAGCTAATTTTAGAAACCCTAGAAGACGTGCAAAAACTCGTAGGTCTGCCATTATGATGTGTCTCGGTCGTTGCAACTTATTTCAAACTGAGTATACACTTAAGACCGGTTAGCAACCGCAGCTCTAAAGGGGGGCAGTGATCCTCGTTGCACTTTGAACAATGAAAAAATATGTTCATATGTTTCTTATTGGGAAAACTAGTTTAGCCTTGAAGAAAAGTTACAAAGATAGCCTCAAAAGACCAAGATCTCTAGGGAATATCTTGCGAAGATCAACCGACATACCCGTTATGCTACTTCTGAGCCAGGTAAAGTAAAAGTGAAGTTAAAGAATGAATTGTGAACCAACTTTATGCAACACGTATCTAAAGATTATAAAAAAATTAAACAAAGCCAATTTTGTCTACATCTAATCAAAGAGTAAAGGTGAAACAAAAAACTAAGAGAGAAAACAACCTATGTATGGAAGGAGGCTGGTACATATATTTACCCCATCCTTTACAATAGCCTTTAATTTGTGCTTTGCAAAGAGAATGTTGGTACTTATGTAGATAATTTCTTAAACCACATTGGACTGACATAACATAAAGAAAGAAAAACGAGCAAAAATGGGGTTTTTAATGGCCAAATGAAAATACTGAAAAACACAAGAAAGCGTCCCAAAGAGTGTCTACGAGGAATGCAATTATTAAAATCAGGAGTCAGATGACATAACTCTCAAACTCATTCTATGGTGTTTCGTTTTGGTTTGAGTGAATGAATGTTTTTCTTTTATTTCTCAGTTACTCGCTAGTATCCTTCGATGGCGGTTCAAATTTGAATTTCTTATGAGACTCACATTTTTTCGTTTCGCGCTGAAGACGAGAGGCGTTTGTCCCCTCGAAATATTCGCTTTGTTGTGTTTTTTCAGTGTAATCATTTCGCCTTTAAAACACTCGAGAAGTGAAGTTTGGTTAATGCTAGCGAAATCAAAGAAAATATGATAAAAACATAATACTTTATTAGCAAAATTAGGTTAGGTAACAATCCCTTATCCCGGAAAAATATAATTGCCTGTTCTTCGGTCCGTGGCAAATCCCAAATCTTAATTTGAACATCCATGGTGAGACACTATATTCTATCACTATGCATTGAAAACTAACCGGTTATTGTCCTGCTTGATCTTCACGATCCAAATTCTCGAGTGTTTATATGATTTTCGCGATCCAAATTCTCGAGTGTTTATATGATTTTCGCGATCCAAATTCTCGAGTGTTTCTCGTACAATGCATAAGTACCAGGCTCTTTTAAATATATTCTTTTACTACAAGGTTGGGATGAACACCTTTGAATGCAATAGGTAAACTAGACCTCAGCTCTGGTACCAATACTCCTTGAACTGTGATAGTAATTAGGACCCATGGGTCACTGTTGCAGGAGAAACCCAAACAAAAATTTCCATAGGTTTGAAGTATCGGTTCTAACCTTCTATTAATTAAAAAAAAAAAAGTTTTTCCGAAGGAAGTAAAGAGAAAAGTCGAAACTTAAAACGAACAAAATTTAAACCTTCCCAGCCTACCTAACATATATCAATAAAACTAATGCAAATAAATCAGCTGGTGATATTTCCCTATGTTTGTAGTATTACAGAAAGCTAGCGCTTTACTGAAAACAGAAAAGACAAGCATAAAAAATAAGAATGTTGATTTAGGAGCCAAAAGTAAATACGTAGCCTCACAACAAAAAACTAATCTATAAAGCTTTTTATAGTCTTACAGGTGCTGTGATATCAGTAACTTCCAGTATACAATTAAAATGTTCTTAAAAACTTGGACATAAAATAACATTTAAATTCACTAAGCCGCATACAAAATGATGGATTGATTTATTGAATTAGAATCAAATGGTTATAATTCGGTAATGATTTTGGTACCATTAGAGCCTTTGACTATGGGATTAAGAAGTCTTGAAAGGACGATGGCAAGGTGGCCGTACTCCTAGAGAGAAATCTCAATGGTTCACTGTGTTTCTAACGTGCCTGATGGTAACGTAAATGTTTAGGCCTACTCTCGCCCGGGGTCATAAATACAGGCAGAGGAGGAAGAAGGCCCCTCAAATGTACACCCAAAAGGGCCCACTGGTTTGTCCACAAGTCCCAGGAGTTACAAACCTTCTCCCAGTAATGGGTTAAATTGCCTCCTCTATAGGAGGACAACTGCGGCAGGGCTTAAGATCCAGGTCTATGGACAATGGCCTCTGCAAAGGGCTGTCTCGACGCTTTCGGGGTACCTTCAAGACTGGGGACCTTGCGGTCAACTCTATTTCTACTTGAGGAGTGGCGCCCCTCGAGGAAATTATAGCCTAGTAAACGACAAAGCATTCGCACGGGATTCTGACTAATGGATAATTCTTCTGGGTTTGGTATGTTTTGACGGGCGTTTTCGGGCTGAAAAACCTCTTCCTAGCTAATTTATCTATTATGGTCTGCCTCCCCATAGCAGCATAATATTTGTAAGCATGAATATATAATGAGTCGGAAGTAATAAGCTTGAGATTGTCTGTGCAGGATTTCGACTCTTGTTGATAGAAGAGCCTCGCCAAGTGCTGAAAACCATGTTGTGACCGAGATGGGCTCAGAATTGCACAAAGCCCCCATTCATGGAGGTCCCAGGGACTTCTTGCTGTCTGGTTCTAAGCCGGCTTAAGCACTCCGGTGTAGACTTGAGAAGATATGTGATCCCGGTCCTGCACTGGTATCCGAGATCATTGCTTTTCCTGAGGCGAAAATAATTTCAATCATTTAAAGAACATGAAAATTGGAACTTGGATTGTTACGATATTAAAAAATGGCTATCGTATCGACATTTTGACTGAAGAATTCAGACGATTCGAGCTGGATTTATTAAGAGTTTTCGAAACTCATATCCCAGGAGTAGGAAGTATAAAATTAGGTGATATAGAATTTGTTTACTCAGGCAGGAAGGATGGGGTCCCAATACGAGGAGTAGGGCTTGTGATAAATAAGGATGCTGCCTAGTCTTTTTTAGGCTGGAAAGGTATTACTAATAGAATACTAACTGCTCATTTTATGACTAAAAAGTTCAGAGCATCAGTTGCAGTGGTATATGCCCCTGTAGAACCGACTCACGGAGATACTAGTGACTCAAATGAATTTTACTTACAGTTAAAGGAGCAATAGACAGGATCCAAGGTAGGAGTATGATGTTTTTACCGGGAGATCTTAACGCCCAGGTTGGTAGAAATAGGGATAGATGGTATCCTAGCCTAAGTAAATTTGGTGTAGGAAAAGAAACAGTAATGGATTCAGACTTTTGCAATTTTGTAGGTATAACAATCTAGTTATAAGCAATACGGTATTTGGTCATAAAATGGCTCATAAGTTAACATGGTATTCAAGTGATGGTGAGAAAGCAAACCTTATAGATTATGTTATTGTAAACCGAAGACTGGTAGGGTCAATACAAGATACTGGGGTATATAGGAGTGCCGTTATTCATGTTAAGAGTAAAGATCACCATCTAGTAGTGTCAAGGGTTAATTTAAAGCTGAAATATCGGAAGGGTAACTACCTCCCGGGAAGTTATGATGTTGGAAGACTCCAGGATGAGAATTTGAGAGAAACTTTCCAGGAACAGTTAAATACTAAACTTCAGAGTTTAAAATTTGATAATGTGGAAGATGGTTGGAATAATCTTAGAAAAATAATTTGTGAAGTTGCTGAAGGTGTCTTAGGGAAGAAAGCTAGAACTGCAGCTAAGAAGATTAGTGAAAAAGCTTTATGTTAGACAGAAAGGAGAAAGGACTTGTACAAGAATTACCTTAGTGATAGATCATATGAAAACAAAAGGAATATAAAGAAAGTGGAGAAAGCATTAAAAAATGAACTAAGGAGGTGTGAAGTAGAGGCCATGGATAAAATTGCCGAGGATCTGGAAGATGCAGCTACACGGCATAATAATAAAATATTGTACTGGCATGTTAACAAATTGAGAGGGAGTAGTCAATGCAGACTTAGCCCAGTTAAATATAAGAATTGGGCCGCAAATAGCGATAAGGAAAAAACTAAAGAGAGATGGGCCGAACATTTTGAGAATTTGCTTAACCGAGATAGAGTTGAAGGAAGAGATATAGAGGAAAATGAAAAAGTTTGCGATACCTTGGATGTGAAAGAAGATTTGTTTTTTGAGGAGGAATTAGCGACAGTACTAAAAGGACTAACAAATAATCAGGCTCCAGATTCTGATAGGGTGGTAAATGAGTTTCTTAAATATGGTGGCTCTGAGGTTAGAAATAAGTTACTGAAGATTATGAATATGATTTTTGAAAAAGGGGAAGTACCTAACGATTTTAGAAAAACCTAAATTAAGCCACTTTATAAGAAAGGTGATAAAAGTGAGTGTGGTAATTACCGAGTCTGGTCTTAGTCTGGTCTCTTAGTCTTAGTCTGGTCTCTGTAGGTAGTAAATTACTTAGTAATATGATGCTTTTTAGACTGAGAGATGCCGTATACAAAGTTTTAAGAAAAGAACAGTGCGGTTTTAGGAAAGGTAGAGGATGTGTCGACCAAATTTAATAGTTAATTTAAATTAACTCTTAGGTTAATAATTGAGAAGTGCCGGAGTTTTCAAACACCTTTGGTCCTCAGTTTTATATGAGCAAGCGTTCAATTTTGTTGATAGAAGAGCATTAGTAAGGGTTTTATCCTTGTATGATATACCAGACAAATACATTAAAGTGATTAGTGTTATGTACGAGAATAACACTGCTGCGGATAAGGTAGGAAATGAGGTTAGCACCTGGTTTTGTATTGAACCAGGAGTTAAGCAGGGTTGTGTTCTATCCCCCTTTATCTGGATCATTTTGATGGACTTTGTCTTAAGGAACACAGGAAAGGCAATGGGAGACCACGGAATCAAATGGGGAGAAAAGTCTCCTGGACTTAGATTATGCTGATGATTTAAGCATCCTAGATGAAAGTGTGAGCAAAATGAATGAAATTTTAGAGGATTTTTTAGTACAGGGTGCTAGAATAGGTTTGAAAATTAATGTTAAAAAGACAAAGTCACTAAGGCTAGGAATAAGTGAAGATGAAAAGGTGGAGTTGGGTAATGAAAAGATTGATCAGGTGGACAGCTTCATATACCTTGGTAGCATTATTAATAAAGATGGTGGGAGCAGTGAAGGTGTCAAAAGTAGAATAGCCAAGGCTCAGGGTTTTTTTCACCGTTAAAAAAAGTTTGGAAGAATAGGAAGGTAAGTTTCAAACCAAGATTAGAATATTGGAATCTACGGTGATGACAGTGGTCATAATATGGCTCTGAAGCATGGACGCTCCGAAAAGCGGATGGCTTTGAATAGATTGGGATGGAGGAGGAGCGTGCGTAGCTGTGTTGGCCTCAGGCGGCTTGGTGCTGCGGTGAGTTGTTAGTAGTAGTAGTAGTAGTAGTAGTAGGTTGCGGACATCAAGCCATACGCTAACTGTAGAAAAAGCCAAGACAGATATTCCTAGTGAGCGAGATGGCAAATCTGGCCTAAGGCCTTTTTAGGATTGTATAAAAATGATGTCATTTCGTTTGTTGACAGATAAGCCTATCTATTATCCATCCATACGTGATTCCTATGGCAGAACTAAGGTGGATAGTCACAGAATTAAGGGAGGAAAGATTGTATTTATTTTGGGTTGGTTTACGAGAACTTTCATTGATTTACATTGAACTGGAGGTTTACAAGAGCACCTCTGCACCCTCCCTCTACCAACCCCTCTTTGTAGGTTTCATAAATTGTCTGCTCACCAGTAAGCTATTGAACTATTAGCAGGCTACCACACTATCGTAGATCGATGTTTCATGGCTCAATTCAAAGCTATTGCTTGTATTTAGTAGGTTTTTACAAATTCTACCATCTATTAAATTTCACAGATTTCAATTTGAACTAGTTTCTTGGAAGAATCTAAATGAACTATTTGTCATGGATGAAGCAATAGCGGCAACTTAGTAAAGAGTGAATCAAAGCCCATAGTAACTAAAAGTTAAACAACGTTAAAACGGTCTTTATTTTGTTCTTTTTCTCCAGGCCTAGCGGGCTACTAGAACATAAGTAGAAAGGGAGGTACCAGCGCGATTGCTCACCCCTGCTGCCATCTACAATTTAGTTTAATGCTGACAGTACACCAAATATTTATATCACGAAAGGGGAATTAATTTATTGTTTCCAAGGAGAATTGTCTCCGGGACGAAGCTTATTAATATCTTTGGAGTTCGACCAGGAGAATTGTTTCCGGAATTATTGATTCACGAAAGGGGAATTAATTTATTGTTTCCAAGGAGAATTGTCTCCGGGACGAAGTTTATTAATATCTTGGAGTTCGACCAGGAGAATTGTTTCAGCTAAAAATCTAAATTCTTAACTGTAACTAAACTAAACTTTAACTCTAACTAAAACTCTAAGCTAAGACTCTATGGTAAAACTCTAAACTCTTAGCTAAAACTAAATTAAACTAGAACTCTAAATAAAACTAAGCTAAGACTCTAAGCTAAAAACTCTAAACTCTTAACTAAAATTAAACTAAACTAGAACTCTAATTAAAACTCTATGTCTAAGCTAAAACTCTAAACTAAAACTAAACTAAACTAGAACTTCAACATAAACTCTAAACTAAGACTCTAAGCTAAAAACACTAAACTCTTAACTAAAACTAAACTAAACTAGAACTCTAACAAAAACTATAAGCTATGACTCTAAGATAAAAATCTAAACTCTTAACTAAAACTAAACTAAACTAAAACTCTAAGATAAGTCTCTAAGGTAAAACTCAAAACTCTTAACTATAACTAAACTAAATTAGAACTCTAACAAAAACTCTAAGCTAAGACTCTAAGCTAAAACTCTAAACTCTTAACTAAAACTAACCCAAACTAGAACTCTAAAAAAAACTCTAAGCTAGGAATCTAGGCTAAAACTCTAAACTCTTAACTAAAAATAAACTAAACATAGAGCTCTAATTAAAACTCTAAGTCTAAGCTAAAACTCTAAACTAAACTAGAACTTCAACAAAAGACTCTAAACTAAGACTCTAAGCTAAAAACTCTGAACTCTTAACTAAAACTAAACTAAACTAGAACTCTAACAAAAACTCTAAGACGAGACCCTAAGCTAAAACTCTAAACTCTTAACTAAAACTAAACTAAACTAAAACTCTAAGCTAAGTATATAAGGTAAAACACCAAACTCTTAGCTATAACTAAAATTAACTAGAACTATAACAAAAACTCTAAGCTGAGACTCTACGCTAAAACTCTAAAATCTTAACTATTACTAAACTAAACTAGAACTCTAACACAAACTATAAGCTAAGGCTCTAAGATAAAAATCTAAACTCTTAACTAGAAGTAAACTAAACTAGAACTCTAAAGGAAACTCTAAGCTAAGACTCTAAGCTGAAAACTCGAGACTCTTAACTATAACTAAACTAAACTAGAACTCTAACACAAACTATAAGCTAAGACTCTTAGCTAAAACTCTAAACTCTTAATTAAAACTAAACTGAACTAGAAAATTAAACTGAAAATTAAACTAAACTAGAACTCTAACAAAAACTCTAAGCTAAGACTCTAAGCTAAAAAACTCTTAACTAAAACTCTAAAGGTAAAACTCCAAACGCTTAACTAAAACTAAACTAAACTAGAACTCTAACATAAACTCTAAGCTAAGACTCTAAGCTAAAACTCTAAACTCTTAACTATTACTAAACTAAAATTCAACTCTAACAAAAACTATAATATAATAATACAATCTAAAAAACTCTAAACTCTTAACTAGGAATATATTAAACAAGAACTTCAAGATCAACTCTGAGCTAAGAATCTGATCTAAAAACACTAAACTATTAAATAAAACCAAACTAATCTAGATATATAACAAAAACTCTAAGTTAAGACTCTAAGCTAAAATTCTAAACTCTTAACTAAAACTAAACTAAACTAGAACTCTAACTAAAACTCTAAGCTAAGACTCTAAGGTAAAACAATAAACTCTTAAATAAAAGTAAAATAAAATAGATCTATAACTTAAACTATATTGTAAAAAAATAAACTAATAAATAATATTAAACTAAAATAGAACTCTAACAAAAAACTTTAAACTAATACTCTAAGCCAAAATTCTATAATATTAACTAAAACTAAACCAAACTAGAAATCTAACTAAAACTCTATGCTATGACTCTAAGCTAAAAACTCTAAGCTCTTAAGTAAAACTTAACCAAGCTATAACTTTAAGTAAAACTCTAAGATATGACTCTAAGCTAAAAATATAAATTATTAACTGTAACTTAAGTAAACTTTAACTGTAACTAAAACTCTAAGCTAAGACTCTATGGTAAAACTTTAAATTCTTAACTAAAACTAAATTAAAATAGAACTATAAATAAAACTAAGCAAAGACTCTAAGCTAAAAACTTTAAGCTCTAAACTAAAACTAAACTAAACTAGAACTCTAATTAAAACTCTATGTATAAACTAAAACTCTAAACTAAAACTAAACTAAACTAGAACTTCAACATAAACTCTAAACTAAGACTCTAAGCTAAAAACACTAAACTCTTAAATAAAAATAAAATAAACAATAAATATAACTAAAAAATCTAAGCTGAGACTCTAAGATAAAACTATATACACTTAAGTAAAACTAAACTAAAATAAAACTCTAAGCTAAGTATCTAAGGTAAAA
Source organism: Artemia sp. Qi Xiang Cuo (assembly GCF_049724085.1). Classification (NCBI taxonomy): domain Eukaryota; kingdom Metazoa; phylum Arthropoda; class Branchiopoda; order Anostraca; family Artemiidae; genus Artemia; species Artemia sp. Qi Xiang Cuo. The sequence goes on from NC_142807.1 coordinate 8,908,210, forward strand.
CTCAAAACTCTTAACTATAACTAAACTAAACTAGAGCTCTAACAAAAACTTTAAGCTAAGACTCTAAGCTAAAACTCTAAACTCTTAACTAAAACTAACCCAAACTAGAACTCTAACAAAAACTCTAAGCTAAGACTATAAGCTAAAACTATAAACTCTGAAATAAAAATAAACTAAACTATAACTCTAATTAAAACTCCAATTCTAAGATAAAACTCTAAACTAAACTAGAACTGCAACAAAAAAACTCTAAACTAAGACTATAAGCTAAAAACTCTGAACTCTTAACTAAAACTAAACTAAACTTGAACTCTAACAAAAACTCTAAGACGAGACCCTAAGCTAAAACTCTAAACTCTTAACTAAAACTAAAATAAATTAAAACTCTAAGCTTAGTCTATAATGTAAAACACCAAACTATAAACTAAATCTAAACTAAACTTGAACTCTAACAAAGACTCTAAACTAAGACTCTAATATAAAACTCTAATCTCTTAACTATTACTAAACTAAACTATAACTCTAACACAAACTGTAAGCTAATACTCTAAGCTAAAACTCTAAACTCTTAACAAGAAGTAAACTAAACTAGAACTCTAAAGGAAACTCTAAGCTAAGACTCTAAGCTGAAAACTCGAGACTCTTAACTATAACTAAACTAAACTAGAACTCTAACACAAACTATAAGCTAAGACTCTTAGCTAAAACTCTAAACTCTTAATTAAAACTAAACTGAACTAGAACTCTAGGAGAATTGTCTCCGGGACGAAGCTTATTAATATCTTTGGAGTTCGACCAGGATTATTGTTTCTTGAATTATTGATTCACGTAAAGGGAATTAATTTATTGTGTCCAAGGAGAATTGTCTCAGGGACGAAGTTTATTAATATCTTGGAGTTCGGCCAGGGGAATTGTTTCCGGGTGACTGTTTTGATCTTAGAGATGAATATATTTAACGCGGGAAAGTGTTTCCTAGTAATTTGAAATGTGACAGCACAGGGATGCCAAAAACAAAAGGAATACGTAGAAATTACGTTTAGGGATTATTTTAGCGAAACCGTTTTAGACATTTTAGGGAATTATTTCGGCGAAACAATTAGAGACATTTTAAAAGATGATTTTAGAAGAGGTTTTAGAAAAAAATTTGAGGGTGAAACTCTGTGGTCGTTATAATACACAAGTTCCATTTGGATAATGTCGTGAGGTCCCCTACCCCAACCCCAAAGGGCTCCGATCCCCCAACCCCAACCCCAAAGGGCCCCGATCCCCCTACCCCGACCCCGAAGGAAGCCCCCGGTCCCCAAAGGTCCCCCGGGCTCCCAAAGGACCACCCGGTCCCCAAAGGACCCCCCGGACCCCCAAAGGCCCTCCCGGGTCCCCAAAAAGCCACATCCCCAATTTGGTAATACTTTTTTGTGCATTTGAGACATAGAAGGGTCCCCACATTTCAAAAAGCTTTATTATATTTTTCAGAACAAGTTTTTTTCTTAATTTCCTTCATAAACCAATTTTACAAGTTGAAGTAGTTATCTTTTTCACCACAACTTTATTTTACGACTTTTTGCACACCCCAAAATCAAGCAATACTTTTCAAAAGACATTTCAGAACAAGTTCCTTTCTTAATGTCATTCCTAAACCCATTTTACAAATTGAAGTACCCATCCTTTTTACACACAACTTTACTTTACAACTTTTTGCACACCCCCACCATCAGGCAATACTTTTCAAAGGCATTTCAGGACTAGTTCTTCTCTTAATGTCCTTCCTAAATCAATTTTACAAGTTCAAGTACTTATCTTTTTCCACACGACTTTACTTTACGACTTTTTGCATACCACTACACCAAGAAATACTTTTCAAAAGAAATTTCAGAACAAGTTCCTTTCTTAATGTCCCTTCTAAACCCATTTTACAAGTTGAAGTACCCATCCTTTTCCTCACAACTTTACTATAAGGCTTTTCGAATACCCCAACATCAAGCAATACTTTTCAAAAGGTTTTATTATATCTTTTCAGAACAAGTTCTTTACGTAATTTTCTTCCTAAACCCATTTTACAAGTTGAAGTACCCACCCTTTTCACCCACAACTTTACTTTACAGCTTTTTGAATGCCCCAATACCAAGCAATACTTTTCAATGCATTTCAAAACAAGTTCTTTTCTTAATGTCCCTCCTAAACCCATTTTACAAATTGAAGTACCCATCCTTTTACACACAACTTTACTTTACAGCTTTTTTGAATGCTCCAACACCAAGCAATACTTTTCAAAAGGCATTTCAGAACAATTTCTTTTCTTAATGTCCTTTCCTAAACCCATTTTACAAGTTGAAGAACCCATCCTTTTCACCCACAACTTTACTATACTGCCTTTTTGAATGCTCCAACACCAAGCAATACTTTTCAAATGTCATTTCAGAACAAGTTATTTTCTTAATGTCCTTCCTAAACCCATTTTACAAGTTGAAGTTTCCCATCCTTTTCATCCACAACTTTACTTTACAGCTTTTTGAATACCCCAACACCAAGCAATACTTTTCAAAAGGCATTTCAGAACCAGTTCCTTTCTGAATATCATTCCTAAACCTTTTTACAAAATGAAGTACCCATCCTTTTCACAAACAACTTTACTTTACAGCTTTTTGAATGCTCCAACACCAAGCAATACTTTTCAAAGGCATTTCAGAACCAGTTCTTTTCCTAATGTCCCTCCTAAACCCATTTTACAAATTAAAGTACCCATCCTTTTTACACACAACTTTACTTTACAGCTTTTTGAATGCTCTAACACCAAGCAATACTTTTCAAAGGTTGTTTTAGCTTAGAGTCTTAGCTTAGATTTTTAGTTAGAGTTGAAGTTTAGTTTAGTTATAGTTAAGAATTTAGAGTTTAGCTTAATAGTCATATCTTAGAGTATTTGTTAGAGTTCTAGTTTAGTTTGGTTTTAGTTAAGAGTTTATAGTTTTTAGCTTAGAGTCTTATCTTAGAGTTTTTGTTGAAGTTCTAGTTTAGTTTAGTTTTAGTTAAGAGTTTTATCTTAGAGTCTTAGCTTAGAGTTTTTGTTAGAGTTTAAGTTTAGTTTAGTTATATTTAAGTGTTTAGAGTTTTAGCTTAGATTCTTAGCTTAGAGTTTTTGTTATAGTTCTAGTTTAGTTTAGTTATAGGTAAGAGTTTGAAGTTTTACCTTAGAGAATTAGCTTAGAGTTTTAGTTTGGTATAGTTTTAGTTAAAAGTTTAGAGTTTTTTTAGCTTAGAGTCTTAGCTTAGAGAAGCTTAGAGTCACAGCTTAGAATTTTACTTAAAGTTGTAGTTTGGTTTAGTTTTAGTTAAGAATTTCTAATTTTAGCTTAGAGTCTTAACTTAGAGTTTTATTCACAGTTCTAGTTTAGTTTAGTTTTAGTTCAGAGTTTAAAGTTTTAGCGTAGTCTTAGCTTAGAGTTTTATTTAGAGTTGAAGTTTAGTTTAGTTATAGTTAAGAGTTTCGAGTTTTAGTTTAGAGTCATAGCTTAGAGTTTTATTTAAAGTTTTAGTTTGGTTAAGTTTTAGTTAAGAGCTTCGAGTTTTAGCTTAGAGTCTTAGCTTAGAGTTTTTTTTACAGTTCTAGTTTAGTTTAATTTTAGTTAAGAGTTTGATGTTTTACCTTTGAGTTTCAGTTAGAGTTCTAGTTTAGTTTAGTTTTCGTTCAGAGTTTGGTGTTTTACCTTAGAGTTTTAGCTTAGAGTTTTAGTTGGAGTTCTAGTTTCTTTTAATTTTAGTTAAGAGTTTAGAATTTTAGCTTAGAGTCTTAGCCTAGAGTTTTGTTAGAGTTCTAGTTTAGTTTAGTTTTAGCTAAGAGTTTAGAGTTTTTAACATATAGTCTTAGCTTAGAGTTTTTGTTGAAGTTCTAGTTTAGTTTAGTTTTACTTAATAGTTTAGAGTTTTAGCTTAGAGTCTTAGCTTAGAGTTTTTGTTAGACTTGTAGTTTAGTTTAGTTTTAGTTAAGAGTTTAGAGTTTTAGCTTAGAGTCTTAGCTTAGAGTTTTTGTTAGAGTTCTAGTTTAGTTTAGATATAGTTAAGAGTTTTGAGTTTTACATTAGAGACCTAGCTTAGAGTTATAGTTTAGTTTAGTTTTATTTAAGAGTTTAGATTTAGTTAAGAATTTAGAGTTTTTAGCTTAGAGTCTTAGCTAAGAGGTTTTGTTTAAGTTTTAGTTTAGTTAACTTATTGTAAAGAGTTTATAGTTTTATCTTAGAGTCCTAGCTTAAAGTTTGTTTTAGAGTTCTAGTTTATTTTAATTATATTTAATAGTTTAGTACTATTTATGTGTTTACATTTTTTATCTTAAATCCCTACCTTAGTGTTTTTGGTTTGGGAAGATTATAGTTTATTTTTAGCTAATATTATAGAATTTTCGATTAGATTCATCGAATAGTATTTTTGTTGGATTTGTCTTTTATTTTATTTATGTTAAAGAATTAAGAGTTTTAGCTTAGAGTCTTAGCTTAGAGTTTTAGTTATAGATCTATTTTAGTTGAGTTTTAGTTAAGAGTTTAGAGTTTTACCATAGAGTCTTAGCTTAGAGTTCTAGTTAGAATTGAAGTTTAGTTTAGTTACAGTTAAGAATTTAGAGTCTTAGCTTAGAGTCATAGCTTAGAGTTTCACTTAAAGTTGTAGTTTGGTTAAGTTTTAGTTAAGAGTTTCGAGTTTTAGCTTAGAGTGTTACCTTAGAGTTTTTGTTAGAGTTTTAGTTTAGTTTAGTTTTAGTTAAGACTTTAGAGTTTTACCCTAGAGTCTTAGCTTAGAGTTTTAGTTAGAGTTCTAGTTTAGTATAGTTATAGTTAAGAATTTAGAGTTTTAGCTTAGAGTCATAGCTTAGAGTTTTAGTTAAAGTTATAGTTTAGCAAAGTTATAGTTAAGAGTTTACAGTTTTACCTTAGAGTCATAGCTTAGAGTTATAGTTAAAGTTCTAGTTCAGTTTAGTTTTAGTTGAGAGCTTAGAGTTTTAGCTTAGAGTCTTAGCCTATTGTTTCTGTTAGAGTTCTAGTTTAGTTTAGTTATAGTTAAGAGTCTCGAGTTTTCAGCTTAGAGTCTTAGCTTAGAGTTTCTGTTAGAGTTCTAGTTTAGTTTACTTCTAGTTAAGAGTTTAGAGTTTAAGCTTAGAGTCTTAGCTTATAGTTTGTGTTAGAGTTCTAGTTTAGCTTAGTAATAGTTAAGAGTTTAGAGTTTTAGCTTTGAGTCTTAGCTTAGAGTTTTTTTTAGAGTTCTAGTTTAATTTTGTTTTAGTTAATAGTTTGGTTTTATACATTATAGACTTAGCTTAGAGTTTTAGTTCAGTTTAGTTTTAGTTAAGAGTTTAGAGTTTTAGCTTAGGGTCTCATCTTGGAGTTTTTATTAGATTTCTAGTTTAGTTTAGTTTTAGTTAAGAGTTTAGAGTTTTTAGATTAGTGTCTTAGTTTAGAATTTTTTGTTGAATTTCTATTTTAGTTTAGAGTTTTAGCTTAAACTTAATTTTTTTATTGGATTTAAAGTTTAGCTGATTTTCAGTTAAGAATTAATAGTATTAGATTATATTCTTAGCTTAGAGTTTTTGTTAGAGTACTAGTTTGGTTTGGTTACTGTTATGAGTTTAGAGTTTTGACTTAGACTTTTAGCTTTTAGTTTTTGCTAGAGCTCTAGTTTAGTGTAGTTATAGTTAATAGTTCAGAGTTTTACCTTAGAGACTTAGCTTAGAGTTTTAGTTTAGTTTAGTCTTACTTAAGAGTTTAGAGTTGTAGCTTAGAGTCTTAGCTTAGAGTTTTTGATAGAGTTCTTGTTTAGTTTAGTTTTAGTTAAGAGTTTAGTGTTTTTAGCTTAGAGTCTTAGTTTAGAGTTTATGTTGAAGTTATAGTTTAGTTTAGTTTTAGTTTAGAGTCTTAGTTTAGATATAGAGTTTTAATTAGAGTTCTAGTTTAGTTTAGTTTTAGTTCAGAGTTTAGAGTTTTTATATTAGAGTATTTGATTATTTTTATTTATAGTTATATTTTAATTTAGTTTTAGATAAGAGTTTAGAGTTTTACCATAGAGTCTTAGCTTAGAGTTTTAGTTAGAGTTAAAGTTTAGTTTAGTTGCAGTTAAGAATTTAGATTTTTACCTTAGAGTCATACCTTACAGTTTTTAGTTAGATTTCTAGTTTGGTTAAGTTTTAGATATTAGTTTCGAATTTTACTTGTGCCTAAGCCTAGAGTTTTTGTCTCAGCTCCGTATAAGTTTAATTTTAGATAGATGTCCGAGTTATGAACTCAGGGGTTCTGTTATTGCTATCTATCATTCTACAACTAGTGAATATGTTATATTTTTAACTTAGAGTCTTATAATATAGTTTTATTTAGAGTTCTAGTTTAGTTTAGTTTTAGTTAAGATTTTATAATTTTATCTCAGAGTCTTAAATTAGAGTTTTTGTTAGAGTTCTAGTTTAGTTTAGTTTAGTTAAGAGTTTGGTGTTTTACCTTAGAGTCTTAGCTTAGAGTTTTTGTTAGAGTTTTAGTTTATTTTAGTTTGAGTTAAGAGTTTATAGTTTTTAGCTTAGAGTCTTTGTATAGAGTTGTCACTAAAGCTCTAGTTTTGTTTAGTTTTAGTGAAAAGCTTAGAGTTTTTAGATTATACTCCTAGCTTAGAGTTTTAGTTCGAGCTCTAGTTTAGTTTAGTTATAGTTAAGAGTTTAGAGTTTTAGTTTAGAGTCTTAGCCTTGAATCTTTGCTATGATTTTATATTAGTTTTGTTAGAATTAATAACTGAGAGTTTTTAGCTAATATTCACATATCGTAGTTTTGTTATAGTTCTAGTTTATTTAAGTTCAGAGTTTGTATTGTTAGCATTGAGTCGTATGTTATTGTTTTTTGTTTATTTGAAGTTTATTTTATTAATAGTTAAGAATTTAGAGTTTTTAGCTTAGAGTCTTAGCTTAGAGTTTTACTTAGAGTTCTAGTTTAGATTAGTTTTAGTTAAGAGTTTAGAGTCTTATCTTAGAGTCTTAGCTTAGAGTTTTTGTTGAAGTTCTAGTTTAGTTTAGTTAAGAGTTTAGAGTTCTACCTTAGAGTCTTAGCTCAGAGTTCTACGTAGAGTTGAAGTTTAGTTTAGTTATAGTTAATGGTTTAGAGTTTTAGCTTGGAGTCTTAGCTTAGAGTTTTAGTTAGAGTTCTACCTTAGTTTAGTTTTAGTTAAGAGTTTGGAGTTTTACCTTAAAGTCATAGCTTAGAGTTTTATTTAGAGTTCTAGTTTAGTTTAGTTTTAGTTATGAGTTTTGAGTTTTATCTTAAAGTCTTAGATTACAGTTTTAGTTAGGGTTGAAGTTTCGTTTAGTTTAGTTATAGTTAAGAGTTTATAGTTTTATCTTAGAGTCTTAGCTTAGAGTTTTAGTTAGAGTTATTGTTTAGTTTAGTTTTAGTTAAGAGCTATAGCTTAAAGGTTTAGCCTAGAATCTTAGCTAAGAGATTTAGTTAGAGTTGAAGTTTAGTCTAAACTAGCATAACCACAAAATTACACAATATTGCATAGAAATACCAAAACCATAGGTTAGATTAGGTTAGGTTAGTTAGCGGTTAGGTTTCTCCACGTTTAAGCTAGGTTAGATTAGGTTAGCTTAATTAGTTAATAAGTTAGGTTAGTATGGTTAGGTTAGGTTACCTTAAAGTCTTAGATTAGAGTTTTAGTTAGGGTTTTACGGTGAGTATAGCTAGATTAGGTTAGGATAAGATAGATCAAATTAGGTTAGATTAGGTTAGGTTAAGTCAGCTTAGGTAAGTTAAGTTAGGTTAGCTAAGTTAGGTTAGGTTAGGTTAGCTAGTAAACATCTCTCCATGTTTAAGTTAGGTTAGGTTAGATTAGGCTAGGCTAGATTAAGTTATGTTAGGTTAGGTTAGGTTAGGTTAGGTTAGCCTACGTACACGCGCGCGTACGTAGGC